>NT_176736.1:258665-305813 GCF_000188095.3 Bombus impatiens
TATATATATATATATATATATATATATATATATATATATATATATATATATATATATATATATATATATATATATATATATATATATATATATATATATATATATATATATATATATATATATATATATATATATATATATATATATATATATATATATATATATATATATATATATATATATATATATATATATATATATATATATATATATATATATATATATATATATATATATATATATATATATATATATATATATATATATATATATATATATATATATATATATATATATATATATATATATATATATATATATATATATATATATATATATATATATATATATATATATATATATATATATATATATATATATATATATATATATATATATATATATATATATATATATATATATATATATATATATATATATATATATATATATATATATATATATATATATATATATATATATATATATATATATATATCAGAAATATATATAATGTGCCTTATTTAAAATTCTATAAATAGCAAACTAACATTCAATTAGAAAGAAATAACGACTTCAAATGTTCATAGAATTAACGAAAATTCATTCGAATAAAAATTATAAATGAAATGTATTACTTATGTTTCATTGTAATTTACGCAAATTCGATTATTTTATAACCTTTTAAAGGCAGATACCACTGTAAAGTTCTGCATATAAGATATTCTAAAAAAAATATTGAAAGTTCTTGAGCACCAATGTTCTGATAAAAGCCAGAATAACGATATCCAAAATTATTTTTTAATAAATCAAAATTTAAAATACTGATATAACTTACGCAAAATATATATTCAATGCTTTGTGAAAATTTTTATTCATACAGAGTCGACGCAGTGACTTTGAGCTTGATAAAGTCCTACAGAGAACAAATCGGCGCATGGTGGTTAGGGTTACCAATTCTAACGATACTACTCATAGTTCCTGGTTTGCTTCTTTCATGGTTTCCTCAAATGCTACCATCTGAGGTGATTATCTAATTATTTTTGCCTGTTTAATGATACTAAACACGTATCTATAAAACGATATTTCTTCCACTAGGTTGTCGAAAAAGCTGCTGCCTCGTTATTACATAGTTCCAACAATCAAAATCGAACATCTCGCAGATTGGTTAGCCGAAAAGCTGGTAATTCCAATTTCTGGCCATCGGTCGGTAGACTGTTCATTAATAAAACTTTGATTTGCCAAGTCGTTTCTTGTAGTCTTTACGTTATGGCGATTGTGCATTTTATTAGTTTTGAAAATCTCATTGCGCAATCAAGATTTCACGTACCGAAGCCAAGTGGGATGTTACTCGGCTTCGAAGATCCAGCTTCGTCAAGATTAATATTAAGTAGGATACGAATTACATCTCAGTATAATTTTGAGATACAATTTTGAGATATAACAATGTCGTATAACGTATGACTAAGTTAATGTATTACCTATTTTCAGATATCTTGAAACCTATTCTAGTCGCCTTGATCGTGATCGTTTCTGGCCTAGTTATTTCGAAGGCGAAACCTGGTGCTAAGTGTATCATTGGTTACAGTATCATCGTCGTACTTTTAGCATCTGTAATTATTTTCTCATTGTCTGCCTCAACTTGTGAGAAAAAGCCTATTGTTGGTACCACTAGAAACGGATCGTAAGTACATCAACAGCAAATGGAATAGAAAATTCAATAATCATTTTAGTCATTATTATTCAGTATATATCTTTTTTTAGTCTCGTCCTGTTGAAGTATTGTAACAGAAATTGCGGCTGTTCGTATGACGCTGATTTTCGTCCAGTCTGCGATAACAAAGGCACCATTGTCTTTTATAGTCCTTGTCACGCTGGATGCACTTCTTCCAAATTTATAAATGGCGTAACAATTTACAGTGGTTGCAGCTGCATAGAAGAAGAGATAGGAATGGAAGTGGAAGTGATCGATGGACCTTGCACTTCTACTAGTTGTCAAAATAATTGGATACTTTTCGAGGCAAGTATCTTGCTATTCCTTGAAATGTTATATATCTTTCCCATTTCTCTCGTTTTTTTTTTTTTTTTGTTCATCTCTTTTTCTAAATTACAATTTTTAATTTTCTAAATTTCGAAACCCTAGGATTTCATAAATTTAGCTCTTTAACATAGTTACGTAGCAACGATTATAATTTAGTCAATGATAGTTTTCTCTCCTTTAGTCCGGAAGTCTGTTGACGTGCATATTAGTTGCATCAACTTTCGTGGGAGATATATTGATAATCTTGAGATCAGTCAACACGCAGGACAAGGCCATCAGCATAGGCTTGTGGATGTCGTGCTTGGCTATACTTGCGAATATTCCCGGAAAAATTCTTTACGATGTGATTGCAAATCTAACGTGCCGACATTGGGGAACTCAAAGATCTGTGTGCCATCTCCATGATGGCTTGAAGCTTGGCAACTATCTGTGCTACATGACAGGTTCACTATTAGTTCTGTCTGTCATATTGAAAACCCTAGTGTGGTTCTTCTGCAGAGACTTGGAGCTTTATATTCAGAAAGACGAAGAACCAGCAGCAGCGACTGAACTGAGAAAATTGATGCGCAATCCTGACGTTGCGACTAGTCAACAAGAGGAACCAACTAAGCCTGACCATGATAGTAAGTACATTGGCAACCGTGATTTGTAGAACATCAGCCTTCTCAAGTATTTAATAATTAATAATCTAATAATTTAATAATTAAACTTAGAAAAACTTTCAACTGATGTTAAGAACAACTACCATTTAACGCAAATCTATTATAATTCAAGATGTATTTAACTTGAAGCCATGATTGTTCAGAAAAATATTCTAAAGCTCTTACATATTATGATTAAATATTACGGAACGCAATTTTTCTTCGTATATATAATTTTATTTAAATTACATCGATACAATGTTATCTAATCTTTCGTATGTAACGATATTTATATCGTGTCGTAATTAAACAATTAGACAAGCCGTGAAATAATGCATAAACACTTTTGGAAGTAATAAACATAGAAGCATGTTACGAAAATCAGAAATGCAAGAAGAATTTCAACGACTGATTAGTTTGTCATAAGTCTAAAAATATATTATCGTGAACTTCGTAAATTTCAAAGACCCCAGTGAAGAAAGAAATAATAGCGAAAAGAAAGAATATTAATTAAATGCTTGGCATCCCTTTCATAACCGCAGTGTTAGAAAAATCGTAAATGAAATGTCGTATTGATGCAGCTTTTATCTTTACTAAGAAGTGGAACGATTAAATTAAAACCATCCTTTTTTAGATGACACGCCAGTTCGAGTAGATATCGCGAACGAGGAATTGAATATATCAACGAGGTCCCTAAATGAAAGTCTGTCAAAGAAGAATGAGGAAGAAGAGGAAGACAAGAGTGAGGAAACAACTCTGAAATATGGTCCCATCGGTCCTGGGGATCGTCGAACGGACTCAAAATCATCGCTGAATCAAACGACGCAAAATCGAAAGTCAATGATTCGAAACTTAGAGTCGGAGGACGAGTTAAGTTCTAGCGACGAAGAAAGTAAAAAAAAATCGAGTCCAAGGATAGCATACAAGCCGTTGAATCTCGATTCCGATGTAGAAAGTGATTTAAGCAGCGTGGAGCCAAGATCGCGGAAGCGTATTATGGGGAAGGACTACGATTCTGTTTATACCAGCGATCGCAGCTCTTCCGCGAAAAGCTCGCTCTTTAAACGTGAATTTCCTAATCCGGATAACTACGGGGATCCGAGACAAGCGAAACACATAGATGGTTCTTCGGAAACTAGCAGTTTCAAATTTTCGAGAAAGAGGCAAGACGTTGAGGTACAGAAGAAGGGAGATTTCAACGAAGTTGGTATACCAATAGTAGATGTTCCTGTTTCGCGTGCTTCCGCGAAAGGTGTAAAATCACTTATTGATCGATATGAACTAAACGCTGAACAGCAAACCGAAGAAGGCGAAGAGTCCTTCAGATCAAATGAAAACGGAACTCACATGGAAAGTAAAATAGGGATCCCGCTAGTAGCTATGGCACCGAAAAGACCTCTCTCGAGGGGTCAATATTCATCAGGGTTCGGCAGCTTAACGGATGGTAAGATTCCTGCAAATCGATCCGAATCCCGCGAAAGCGTTAGCACAAAAGCATCTAGTAAGGGCAGTCTAGGAACACTGCGCACTGATCTCTAATGTACAACTATGTTACATATCAGTTCTCTATTTTGAAATTTTATACGAAAATCTATAAAGACACTTTATTTATTTAACACTTTTGGCTAGTTTTCTTTATCTGTCGAATCTTAATTCTATAATACGCACAATTATTCATAAACCGTTAAAGCGTGAGCTATCATGTAAAAGTAAGTTCTTTAATCTTAATGAAATCATATGTTATGAAATCATATGTTGCAAAAAATTTGTTTCGCTGAATTGTAGTTTCGTAAAGTAACATATAACTAATTGAATCTTTGTAGAATAGAAGGAATATAAGTAAATTAATTAAAATACTTCTAAGTACAGATAAATAAGAATTAAAGAGAATATTTTGTATATCAAAGATAGTTTTAAGCAAATAATTTTGCCTGAAATTTCAGAAAAATGCTCAAAAAATTATTAATATCATAAAAATACGTTTTTTTATGACTTTTGAAGACTAAATTCTTTGCATTTAAAGAAAAAGATGTAACTTAAGAATAATATAAAAATGTATAAAGTATCTCCTTCTAGTAGAAGGTGGAAGTATAATGCGACGTGCAAAGATAAAATATAAATTTTTCCCAAACTTGCTTTCCAAATTTTGCAAGGTCAGTATTATTTATTAGCATGAAAGTATATTTTTTTAGGAAAAGAATATATTTTTCCTATTATATTGTATAAACATAAACTAGTGCTAAAGTTCAATCATATCTAATTTTTTAAAACTATCTTGAACACCAAACAAGTGATCAAGTTTTTAAATAACATTAACAAAGGAGTAATTTTCGGATATTTAGAAAAATATGCAACTTATATTTTTTTATTGGTAATTATCTATATCGAAGGAATGAAAACAGTTCGCTATACAACACCATTATAACCTTATAACCACGACTGACCAAAACAGATATAGAAAGTACAAATTTACAGGTGATTGACGATAGTTTGAATTTGGTAAAAATTTTCAGTAGAAGAATATTAGCGATCTACAGACTATATCTATACTATAAAAAGATTTATAGGAAAAAAATATAGCAGTCAGAATTTCCATAAAATTCCAATTCAATTAAATCGATTGATTATTAATGTTTAGAGTACAATGAAAATTACAGTGTTTAGCTGTAGAACTCAAACATAATTAACTCGATCTATTTCCACTGATAATGAATCGGCAAAAAAAAGTGGAGCGGTTAAGATAACATACGGTCAGTTATCCTAAAAGTATCGTTACTTTATTTTTAGTTTAATTCTTCTGTGGTATAGGATTTTCTAGTACTCGAGTGGAAATTTATATCTACTATCAAGCGAAATGATCAAGATTATTGAAAGTCGATAACAAATTTATGAAATATATTAAGTACAGGTTTTCTTCGTCTAAAAATATTAGATGAATCTGTTAGAAAATAAATATTCTAGATTTATGTTCATGTAACACATCTATTTCATATTTAAAAAAAACAAATTGACATAACTAATCACCGATACGTATCAAGAAAGACTGTATGACCACAATTAATTTTATATAACACTGCCAACGACGAACGAATTAAAATAAAATTAAAGAGTAATCGGAAAAATTAAATTGTTCATATATATGACGATGCATTTCATATATATTCATATAATTAATAATAATATCTAAAATTATAGTAATTTCTTTATTTAGAAATATTTTTATATAAACACTGTATAATATGTCCATTTTTATTTAATTTTATGTATTTCAGGCAGAATATACCTAACTTACCTTAATAAACTGTTTTATACACTGGTTATGTATTAAAAATGTGACTCAACAAAAATATAATAAAAATTTTGACTCAAATTGTTATTCTTTGATATATCTATGTATAAAATACGAATACTACAACGTTCGATATATATATCTGTTAAATTCTTTTATATATTTATTACGAAATTATTCAAATATGTTATTAATTAACTTGTTCGTCTCATTTATTTGTTCTTGAATGGTTTATACAATCGCGTAAATGAAACAAAAATGAAAATCAATCACCAAATTTTGAACTGTAATTGTGCAAATAAATGTACCATTTTAATTCGTTAATTAGAAAGTAGGTATATATAGGTATATAGTATCTCTTTCGAATTTCAAAAATAAAGAATCATCCTTACAAATAGTAAGTCGGGTTGTTTTAAATACAGATTGGTGTAGATAAAATTGTTTTATTGAAACATGTGTATATACTATTAAAATAAAAATTTCAAAATAATAAGTTTCTATTTCAAATTGAAATCCCCTAATTTATTGCTTTTTTCTATTGTTAACGATATCAATTTCATTTTTAACAGGGATTGTTTACGACAACGGAATTCCACATAACACTGTATCTTTATTAAGTGACATTCTTCCGAGTTGTGCTGCAAATAAAAATTAAATATACCTGAATGTTTTCATACTATGTACTTTTATTAATTTCCTTCTTCTTTAACGATTTAAAAAATCAATTGACAGATTATTTGCAACCAATCGAACCTCGATATTAATACGATATAATTTCAATAACTCCTCAACTTTTGCGTTCGAGTTTATGTTACGTAAATTAGTTTGCTTCGAGTAAAAAATATATGTATATATATAATGATCGTATTCGAACAGATTTTCATCTTAATATTATTCTAAAACATGGCAACGCTTCATTGATTTGAAGAAACACGATACATTACGCTACGCTATTCGATTAAAAATTAAAAAAAAACCTCCTTTCACCAATGGATTGAAAGTTTTATCTTTAGACTATATTTTGTACACGAAACGCAGGTTTATGACTAATTCGAAAGTCTCGTACTGTTATTGGTGAGCCTCTTTACATTCGTATTTTCTTACGCTGTTTGTATCTGATAGGAGGGTGTCAGGCTTCTCATAAGCGATGAAAACTATTATTAATTGTGGTAATAAAACGGGGACAGTAAAAAATGAAATTCATTTTCTTCTTCAAATACTATGCCTCACGAGTGAACTAGTCAACAGTAAGTTCTACCTGAGGTACTACGAGCGTTTAAATATCCAAAAAGTTGCTTAAGGTACTTGTAAAGTCTTTATTCGTCGGCTCTCCTTTTTTCCAACGCTCCCGTCTTTTTTTTTCTCTTCACGAATGACTTCGCCCCTCAACCTTAACTCCACATTTCCTTGAAACGAAGCGATCTAGCTCGATCGTTGGTGGCTCAGTTTCAAAGTGTCTCTCCCGATTCTTCGGCTATGTCTTTCAGCTCGATCTCCTCGTCGAAGATTTTTACGTCTTTCACGAAATACCAGACACCCACGTCAAACAACGTACCAATCGTTACGAACGCTAAGAAGAAAAATATCATAATGCTAACGAACTTATCTTGCGAGACGGATTATTATTATTGTAAAGGTAGAATATTATGTAGCATAAATCGAAATTTCAAGCGATATTTGATACAAAATAAAATTCGTGCGATTTTTGGCATTTTCACAATAATACCATATTTTCCATTTACTTTTCCATTTATTCATAAGTGCAATAAAAGAATTAAAGGCATTTCGATAACGAGCGTAAATGCAAAAAGGCGCACGAAATTGTTTTGATATATGATTTTATTATTTTGGAAGTGAAATATTTGCTAAGTCTGAGTTAACATTTCCAAAACGAATCGAACAACAAACTTACTGGCTGCTGTAAAGTTCAGTAGATATCTCAACGTTTCCCCGTTATAGAGCCAACAATTTCCTGTACCTGAACATGTTTTTCCCCAAACAAGACACGTTTTATCTGTGGGCAAATATGTAAGGAGAAATATTTAGTCAATCTTTAGTCGAATAAATGACAGACACACGTTAAACAGAAAACGGAAATATTCAATGTATATGTAAATAAATATTTGATTTCTTGTGATTAAATACAGATTATTTCCTAATGTTACAAATTGAACATCACTTTGAATAATATAGTCTAAATTTTTCATTCATTAAAATAAATTTTCCATCTCTTACATGACAATTTGAATTTGTGTTATTTCGTTTGTCACAACCTGTTTTATATACTTTACTATTGTACTTTCTGTATGTCGGCTATCCTAGTTCTTTTTCGACAATGATTGCCAATATGTTCTGTGAGGCTAAATAATAAGAAATTATTCTAGAAGTATTTTTCTTTTCTGAAGCCACATTAAAAAATTATAACAGTAAAAATCTTCACATCATATTATCGTCACAGAGGATCAATACAAAATCTTCGTACGAAAGTTAGTATTTTTAAAAGTCTAACATTGTAAAATTAAGTGCTGTTGGAAACAGAAATATCGTTCCCTCTCTTTTACTCATTTATTATAATCTTTTTAAGGCACCAAAAACAGGCACCAAATGGTCTATGTTTATGTAAATATTTAATATCCATATCATACCGTAAAACTTTATCATATACAGTAGACATATTTATATCAAACTCTCTCGCATTAAATATAAGTTCTAATGCAATTTATATCATACACTTTTAATCTACCATAAAAATAATATTCGATAAATTAAATATTACGTTCTAAAATTCTATTAGCTATAATAAATTTAGTAAAATTCGATAACATCTACTTATATTTATAGAACGTACTGACAATGTTCGGTCGAAACCAATCGAAACACCATATGGTATAGAGAAAAAACTTCTATTCTCTTTAAATAACGTGTCTTACCTAAAATAAATCCAAACAAGATGGGAGATGGTATGAACGCAAATAAGCTCATAATCATTAATCCAAAGCCCATAGCCACTGTTTTATCCTTCTCATCGACGCACCTAACGGAAACTAAGAAGTTCGACGCCCTTCCAGTCGCGCCACTGAACTTGAGCAGACAAACCACAGCCAGAAAGACGTAAAATTTATGCATACAATCCACGGGACAGGCTCCCGGTACCGCGGTGCCTAAAGGAGCTGACCCATCAGGTTCTGGAGTCTCAAGCGGATCCTCTGTTGTATACGTAAAATTATTGTTTGCAAACAAAAATGGCAAACGTGCGAATTTTGGTTTGATACAGCTACACTCCGTGTACATCTTACTACCATTAGCCTGCATCTAGAAATAATTGGATAGAAATGTAACGATTATGCATTTACAAAATTAATAAATTATTAAAATTTGAAATCAAAATACGCGTCTAAGTTATAATTTTCTTTTTCTTTTAATCGTCTTATTCAAATACAAACGTTTATTACGAGCTGAGTATTTAAACGTTATTCGAATTAGAAGATTAGGGGAAAACGGAGAATGTTTTCAATTTTTCTTTTTTCTTTTAAATAAGTAATTCCACAGGATTACTTTCCTCTTATCTTTCATATCATGTAATACCTGTCTATGTTGCTACGGATATTTTTGAATGTGTGAATATGTTGAATATCCTTTACAAAAACATCATCTGTTTCATTGCTATTTCGCTATTATTAAATCCTCCTTTAACTCTTTCAATGATTTCTTCGTTAATTATATTTTTCAATCTGTCCAGTGTATCGTTCAAATATATTAATATATTATATAATATATAATATATATTAATATAATAATATATATTAATAATTATATATTAATATAATAATATATCAAATATATTATTATATTTCATACTATCTGCTGTAATTTCATGTACTCTATTGGCATTGTCATCGTGTACACTACATTCTGTTCTCGACATTAAACAGGCATATTTAGAATATACATATATTCGCTTTTCTCTACTGACCGATGTGGTTTGGATAATCGAACGTCCGATTCGAATCGAAAATCGAGGTCCTATTATATCTCGATATCGAAATAACTGACCTTGTTTTTATAATAATAGAAACTTGCAATGTTCGACTGACAGACAAATTAATGTAATATATAACAATTATTTCTTTGTCCATAATTTTTCTGACACCTAATAGAAGCATAAACCTCATACTGTAAAGGATATAGTTAAATTCATTAAATCTTGTTCCTTTACGGATGAACTTTCAAAGCAAAACTATTTTATCACGTTCCTCGTTTTTCCCTTTTGTCTTTAAATAATATCCGCGACTTGGACTTTTAAACAAAATCGTAAAAAATAAAATAGATGATGCAGTAAAAGCGTTAGTTTAGAAATAGTTTCAATACTTCGATAAAAAAAGTATTAATTTAAATCTATAAAAAATGCGATATCAAACCTTCATATTGCGACATCCAGCGTGACAAGCTGAAATAAAGGTTTTCCCATGTTCCGAGCAAACAGGATTGTAAGTAACGTAATCGCAATGACATTGTTCGTTACACGGTAGTAGAGTCTTCAGGGCGCCATCCGGTTGAACTGTAATTTGATTGTCGTTGGCGGAACAGCCAAGGAACGCGTAAGAGATCATCCCTACAACCGATATAGCGCCAACCATCACGTTCCACGCGGCTAAATATCTGGCCTTGGGTTTATACTTGGAGATGATTAAACCGGACAGAAGAATTCCAAAAGCACTGAAGACCAAACCGACTGTTCCAGTAATTAACGAGGAAACGGAAGCGGATTGTTTGTACTGTGTTTCAATATATTTCGGCATAAAAATCCAGTAAGGCATGTATCCCATAAAGTAGAAGACAGTTGCTAGGTTGTTACACATTAAGGTAGTGTTCGTTAGCAGCCGCTTGAACGTCCTCAACATGTCCGCGATAGAGGCGGGTAACTCTGGTTCCTCGTCGTCTTTTATATTGCTTGCCGATTTGTTTCGTTCCAACGCTAATGCTTTACGGGCTGCAGCTCTGGGCAGCGTTTTGGGGAAAAGCGCGATGATGCTTGCGAAGACGAAAAGAAGAAACGCTAGGATAATCCAACCCAGCCACCAGGCACCTAGCCACCTATTAACGTTCAAGCATCAATAAGTTCATCTTATTAATAGAAAATATAGATATACTAATAGAAAACTTAACTAGCAGTGTAACTATTGTTATCAAATTTATTTTGCGCACGAATTATATATGTTTTTTATATGATCCGGTGGTAACGTATTTTATTATAAACAATCAAATTATTTAAGAACTTCATGGTGCATCTATCACTTTATACTGTTATCGTAACATCAAAGGTATTCAAAACTTTATGGATATTTGATTTAGATAACTATAATTGATTTCTTGATCTCGCCGATCGTTCCTGATCTGACTGATGAATGACTTCCATGACAGTTAACGCGTTAAGTATGATAGAATTCCTTATTGATATTTTGTTGTAATAAATGAGAGAGATTCACATATATCTTTAAAGACATATAAAGGAAAGTTTTAATTTATAGTTATATAACAGACTGAGTATTCTAATGGTGTAACCAAAATTTTGAGAATATGCTTAATAATAATTTCCAATTCTTAGAAGTATCATCCGTTTATGTAGCTTTATGGTCACTTAATATTCCGTTTCTCATTCGTTTTACTGATACATCGGCTTTTTTATAATAATAATATAATTTAAAATAATAATCGTACAACATTGTTCTATCAAAAATGACAGAAAATTATGATTTCAGTTATAAACGTAAATCAGTTGTACATATAATATAGATATTAAAAAGGAAAGCCATGTGTTTAAATACTTTTGCGAATCATTGTGCTAATAGTATCATATATATTTCAATTTGATATTCTGAAATTTGACTTTAAGTGATTTTATTACTCTGTCACTCGATTTTCTAACGATGTTATTTTTCATTGCAAAAAAAATCGAACTACCCATCTGTTTTATGAATTATTTAGCGTACCTTGGATCCTGTGTTGTAATCGTAGGCGTTAATGTAGGGCTGATGTAGAATTTGAGGGCAAACGAAGCTAGACCATAACCAATGGCCGGCCCCAACATTCTCAAGAAGTACGAAAAGCTGATTAGAGCTGGCGTCTTTGACTTTTGTATATTATCGTCCATGTAGGATACTCCTAAAGTATAATAAAGTGAACCACCAACTCCTGATACTAGCTGTGCTATAAACAGCAACATTTGAGGCGCGAAATTTCCATCGTCATCGTCGCATTCATTCTCTCGACTCTCCTTCCCGAAACATAAAAACTTCCGGTATTTATCAGGTATATGACTCGAGTTTTCAGCTTGCGGTTTCGCTCCGTATTCTTTCGTGAGCAGAAGAGCGTCTTCTCCGGGACCATATAAGAAATGCGGCAGCATCGTTAAACAGCAAAAGAGAACTACCTAAAGAACAAAGCAAGTAAATTTTTTTATTGCTTCCTACAATAGGAATAATTCGTTTGTTTCATAAGATGTTCGCATTAGTTTAATTACGATATTAAAATATGAATATTATCGATGACCAATGTTTGACACACTAATAACTGCTGACGTGTTATTACGTCTTTCGTAACAAAGTTACATTTTTCAGTGTTATAACTACCATACTTAGAAATAAGTGAAATTTATATCTTTTCCTTTTCTGTATTTATTCCATATCAAGCCAATTATTATTTTTTCACTTTGTGCTGTTAATAGTCGTAAGTACAGAGATAGTAGTTTTAAAAAATCTTGAAAAACGTTCATTTCCAAACTTTCCCTAATTAATCGATTAAATGCTATCTACTCAAGAAACAAGACTAAATTATCCGACGTTTCAACCGTTATTTGAGCCTATTGTAATGTGCGCATTTTTCAAATTTCGGTCTCGCTTTAGTTTCAATCGAAAAAAAAGAAGATTTTCAATATTTTAAAAAAGTCCTTAACATGCGATTGAAAAGAGAAGTCATGCATATCAATAACGATACTTTCATATTTTCCTCAAATTTAAGAAATTTTCTAATGACAGAAAAGTAGATACGATTCGATCGACAATGAGCCAAAGTAAAATACTGTTAACCAATACCAAGGTACGCTACTGTTAACACTCAAATCTTTTAAGCTAATTCTGAATGATAAACCTACCTTTGTATTCGAAAAATAGGCATAATTAGAATTTGCGAAAAGAAATGGCACAATTTTCATTATATTCCACCATACTGAAACCCTGTAAATCACCCTGGGTGTATAGTATATTGGCGAGAGTGTCAATTTATTAAAAATTGTAAACGTGATAAAGATATCTAGACACGATATCTTTGGTAGACAATGATTCAGTGCAATATGAAGATCAAATAAAATGAAGATTCTGAAGATTTATATTGCATATTTTTTGTGATTGCTGGTTATCATGAAACGTATTGCTTTGGTAGTTTGAGTGAATACCTTAAATAAAATCAGCCTGGAAAATGCCATGCACTTCATGAAATTGTTATATCCACGATCGTTAGACACGATTGTCTACAAGTCATGTTTACCGTTACTGTTACCGTGACGTTATCTAACGATTGCTCTGACAATAATTCATCGCGTATTCGACTGTCTTATGCGAGATAAACGTTGAGTAATTAATTCATCGAAAAGACGTAACGAAAGATGCTGAAGGACTCAAAAACAATCTCAAACAATTAGAATATGAATTAATCATCATTTAATAATTAATTTATGAAAAACAGCTACAAACAAATGTTATAAGGTCTATGAATTTTTATCCTATTAACATTATTCAGTTTTACGTATACATAAAAAAAAGAAGCATAACTTTTGTTAAATTTAATTTTCTATTTATTCTATATTGTTACATTAGAAAATCAAATATTCGATAATGATTTATTAATTTCTTAAGGGTCATTGATTCTTAAAAAATCGATGTTTCATGGAATACGATTAGTGCAGAGTAAGCAGAGTGTAAAGATACCTTTTTACCATGCGCAAGCAATTCTTGACTGAAACTATGTCGATAGAAATTGATCCCCAGATTTTTATATGTCACTCTGGTTTATTATATACCTTTTTTCACGTAATATGTCGATATATAAATTTATCTTGAGTTTAAAAATGTTTCTACCGATAATAGTTTACAAATCAATATGAAAAGAAATAGACTAAAATAAGAAAAGAAGAAGGAGAAAAAGCAATAAATAATTTTTCTAAACGATGCAACTGAGAAGTTCTTTCAGTTACCTAAACATCGAGCGAAATGTCACTGATACGAACACGTTGTTATTCCACGTTATTTAGCATAGTAACGTTATATTTTCATACTTCCGAAAATATTAATTATGCGTAATACAACCAAGCAGAATTCTGAATGCTCCAAATAGACGTGATACAAACTGGCTTCTAACTAAACGCGAATTATTTCAACATAATTATTGAAAATACGTGACGCGAGCTGGTTCACGCATACCAGCAGCGCCTTTTCACTGCCCAATGAATGGAGTGCTTAGCTAAGCATACTGTGGCGAGAGTACGATGGAAAGAGGCGTGAATGAGCGTAGAGCTACGATTTCAACGCTTCCTAATTTAATTAAGAACTGACCAACCGCTGGTTTATGACGTCTCCTAGTTCATTCTTCGGGGCGTGTGCCGATAGTTGATAGTTTTCTCTACGTTCGTCGGTCTTCGCGAAAGAGAGAGAGGGAGAGAGAAGAGAGAGAGAAAGACAGACAGAAAGAAATCAAGTACATATGTATATAAATAACTCAGGATGTTTTTAAGTGACTGTGAACGAGCAAGTTGTTTCGTTAAAACTCACAGTATAAATCCCGAATGCGATCCATCGAGGCCTGTGACCCCTTCCTGCGTAATAAGACAGGACCACGGATACAAACAGTTGCGAGATATCGTTACCCACAGAGATAAGACCTAGGAAAAAAATGCATGTTTAATGTTCTGGATCAGTGGAAATAATTAAATTGCCTCGCTCCTATTGATTCATGATATAAAGTACAAACACTCGATACGTTAAAAAGGACATCGCATACTTCTTGTCCGTTTAGCAAATCTCTCAAAGCTATTGGATCATTCGCTATCATATGCATTATCGCAGAGAAATCGTTTTCATCCATGTCGTATTACGATACTTGGAAATATATAACTACCCGTTATATGAACCTGATTATTTAACATAAAACTTACCATATAAAGGTGTGCTTTTAAATTAAAATGAAAAGAAAAAGTTCTTTGAATGTACCTATCTAAGATCTGAATTATTCTCATTCTACTAACTGTAAAAACCTAAACTCGATCAGAAAATTTACACGCTTGTATGTATTCTACGTACAATAGTCTTTCAGCTGATGACTGAAAGTCGTGCAATGTTAGGAAGCACACCATGTTACTTCGTCTTCGTCAAAGTTTATCGATTCTCACCTGTCGTTTTCGAAGGTATCTTGAATCTTTTCTCGATGGTAGTAATGGTACCGTTGAAATACGCGTAACTCGCTGAGAATATACATCCAAGCACACCGTACAGAAACACATAAGCCTTTTTATTAGCGAATCTCTGCAGGGTCGGGCTCCGTATACACCAGATCCCGCAGGAGGTTTCGTCGGTGATGGGTAAATCTCTGAAGATGTCTTCGAGACCTCTCGAACTCGGCGTGGTAGGCGTCGTTGGGGTAGTCGGCGGCGTGGACGGTACCCTCAACAACTTCAGGCTCTCCGGCCCGTTCTTCTCGTGGTTGCTCGTGTTATTTTTCATGTTGGTCGACGACGCGTTGACTACTTAGCCACTCTGCAGCTTCGAGATCGCTCTGACCTCAATCGCTGATCGCACGTTTTCGATCGACGTCCGCTGTTCTCGCGGCCCTTGGCATCGCTTTTTTCCTTCAACACGCTCCTCGGCGCTTCTCGTTCTACTCACTCTACTTCTGTTTTACTTTTCCACGGTCACGTGTTCTCCATGTTTCGGTATCGCGCGGTTAAAGTCGATCGTGCGTCGATCTGATTCTGACACTCGATCAAGATATGTCGATGACCTTTAACCTGAAGATATACGCGGTCAGATTAGAAATCTAATGATTTTTTTGGACAGGATTATGAGTACACTTTCATTAATCACTCACGAAAACCTTAAGAATGACATTTCATATGTACGTTACATCTTATATTGACGTTATACGAAACGTCTTGAAGTTTGATGATACATAACAAGAACAGATGACTAATGGAAGCAGACGTTTGGAAATGTGAAAGTACGTATGTAATTACAAATTTTCTGTACCATTGTATATGCTTCAAATCGGGGGATATTCGTTTTAATTTAGATATAATCAATAAAAACAAAGTTCATTCAATGATAAAAGTAACTCCTCAAATCTTTCCTTATCTTCATATCAAAATAATTATTTGGCTTTGTCTATTTATTTGCAGCAGATGTTTGCCTTCTTTTAACCGATATCGTTAATATATTATCTTTTTACAACTATTCCTAACATTCAGTAGCGTTAACGGTAATCACCAGAGAAATCGCGAAATCTGGTTAAATCTGGCTAAACTAATTCAAATATTTGAAAAGTAATAAATATACGTAATACCAGAAATAAATACACGAGATAAATTTCAATGGAATAAACGAATAGAACAACTTAAAAATGTGCCATGAAAACTACACGTCGAACTCGATAATTACCAATCGATGTAAATTTCGAAACGAGGCAATTGAAAAGTATGAAAGCTCTTACAAAATTCACTCACACCTACCGTAAAATAAAAAAGATTTTTATGTCGAAACGAAAGCGATTGAGGATAATGGCTGGACCAATACCCGGAACGCCACCGAAAGGATAAGTAAAATATTTATAAGAATCCTATGGAGTGGCAGGTTCGTCTCGCGAAGCAATTACGACACGGTTCTTGCAAAATGTGTAAATGTTATGTCCGAAAACGAACGATATTCCTTTCCGACTGAAATTGTCTTCTGAGAGCGACACAGATGAAACCGTGTTCGAAATCTCCTGCGGACCCCCACTTTCGACCCCGAAGAACCGATCGGACGACAGAGGATCACGACGCGGAGAACTGTGATGCATCTATGGTACTTCGGTTCGCGTTGCTGTTATCAAGCGGGCACATTTTCTACCTCTCTTGCGATCACATCGTGTCTCCTTCCCCTCTATTTCCTCGCTCACTGTCTGATCTACTGCCTACTCCCTTTCTCTTGCGCGCACGCCTTCTTTCTTCCTCCATTATTTGTATTCCTCTCCGTTCTTTAAACATCAGAAGAATTTATTTGTATTTGACTCCATCCTGAAAAGTCTACTTTTGATAATCTATATTTGCGGAGACATGTCGATAATGCGACCTTATAAGAATGAAAGTTACTTCGGAGCTGACTCAATGTAGACTAGAAAATTACTTTCTATATAGAATAACTATATGGAAAACAGAGGATAGCTTGAAGAAAATTGTGGGCTAATAGAGCACTATATTGACGAGCAAAAGATCAATGACGTTTCATCGATACGATGTCTTACCGCTACTGCTAAAGTCACAATTTCCCTGTAGTAAATGGAAAGTTAAGCGATTAGATATAAAAAAGATATTTCACTAAACAACGGCGAAACGTAGTGTTAATCTATTCCGCTGTCTCCAGCATTTATGTCTCCACGAGTGTTAAAGAACACTACAAACTCATTTTTAATAAAAATCACTCGAATGCTTCGGATGTAACCCACTAAAAAGCTGATAATACGATTCGTGATAATAATAAGATAATAATAAGTAACAAGAGGACAATATTTGATAATACGAAATGTAATACGTACTATAATGTGCTAGAGAACACCGATAAGAAAAAAATCTTCTAGCTTAATTCCAAGAAATAATTGAAACTTTATGATAAACAGATAGGCCGGTAAAGAAAAGTACCAACGTCGATTCTTATATGTCTATTGACAATTATGATAATATAAAGGTACATTAAGCGAAATTCGCTCCAATTATCTCATCGTCTGCTGCCTCCAATGTCTCATTCTTAAAAAGGGTATTCCCAACTAGGACTTGGTCGAAAGATACAGATCTCAGCAAGATAGACGAAGCCTCGGCTTTGGGTATGGTGTCTATGCTCGTTTCTAGTCAACCTCCGGGAGCAGAGTCTCACATTGTGAACCCATTATGATTTAATAGAGCCGACGTGATGTACACACACGCGCACACTACGCGGCTGGTAAACTCTTCCGTCTATTCCCGCGCATTGCTAATGGCACACACCAAACAGCTATACCGCTAATAGCTGGCGGTTAATTGCTGAAATTTAATTTTCCATCGAAGAATGGATCGGCCTGCGGTCGTGTTGTCGTAGTTGCTTCGACCTCGAGATACTTTGAGATTTTCCACGTTAACCTATACGATTCACGTTAATTAGTGGTCGTATACCACTGGAAAAAGAAAGCGGAAAAATACAATTACATCGCGATGAAGAATACGTTTCTACAAAGAAAGATCGCTCTTTAAAGTATTAGGTAACGGTGAAATTTCACGATGTTAGTTTGAAAGTCTTTTTCTTTGCTGCTCATAATTCGACTATGTTTATTTTATATTTATCATTGTTTCGTTAAATATAGAAACGATTATTCGATAGAGGCGATATCAGGACCAGTTCTTAACGTTCCCAGTAATTATTTTCATCGATAAAGCGTTACTGTGTCTCTTATGTGAATGTTTTCTTTGTATTTAAAAACGACGCTCATCTTTCGCTATTTTAATACCCTTTGAAATATATGAAATCTTAACTTGGTTTATTTGGACTGATTTTGCTATCCAATTTCTTAACCGTATGATTTATATAAAATTCGGCTATCGAAAAATGAAGTACGTAAAATACAAGCAGGAAGCTTTATTCGTTGACGATCCTCTTTTTCTGTTTAACAAGTAATCAACAATGTTTAACTCAAGCAGTTTCGGTAACCTTGGAGTAAGAAAAATGGAAGACGTTGCGAAACCGATTGAAATCTTCTTATCACGGCTACTAAGATAATTAAACGATATTACCAACCGGCTATGAATTCTGAATGCACGTGTCTCTGCTTGCGGTAACCGAATAACGTATGTATGTAGCGTATATTCCTGATTTGTGGTTACCTTTGCGCACTAACAGAAACAAGGAAATTTAACTGACAAATAAGAAAATACGTAATGCATAGCGAACACATGCTATCTATCATATCTAGCCGGTTCGTTTAATATTTCGGCCACTTTTACTTACCTACTTGCTAATGTTAGGAATAACGGTATCACGCCAATGTCATTCAAACACAAAGAAACGTACAAGTCACGAAAGAGTTATTAACCAATTTTGACATGACTTGTAGGAAATATCCCTCTTCTGACGTTCGTATTCTTGTTTGCAAACATATGTCAGACATTTTGTTTGTTGGCAAAAATTTACATCTACGATAAAGCGGCAATAAATTAATACACAGTATCATCTTGTCACTAAACGAGCAAAACGTTCTGATCTCGTCTTTTCCTTCTATTGCGCTAATTGGGTCTTGTAAGGCAACGATGTAATCGAACACCGAAATTCGTAATAAGATAAAAACTTCAAATCTAACGAATAAGGATAATTATATTTTCCTAATGTTTCGTAAGTTTGCAAACTACTCCTCGAAAAAGTATTGAAATGTGATTAAATTGTTTTTATTTCGATTCATAGGTGGATCATAGATGTTCTTTACCAATTAGATTTGATTAGGAAAGGGTGTCAAATAATTGTAGATTTACGACGATTATGTAGACGAACACGCTGAGCACTTATGAAATTCGTTGAACGTTTTCTTCGTTTGGCGAACAGAACAATTGAAAATTCATAGCGACGAACCACTGTGCATAGTACTGTTTACTCGCCTCTCATTAAATCTTGCACAATTTATAAAACAGATGTTGAAGCTTCTTGCAAAATGACGACTACCGGCTATTTTATGGGAACAACAAATAAGACAATTGTCTGATACACGTGTAGAACTTTTAATTACTACTATCTTTCTGGCACCGTATTTAGGAAAAGTAAACGGTCGTAAAAGCACAATTCATTCTTTCGGTAAATTTAACGCATTGACAAATCTTATGAGATTAATCAAAATAAAGTAATTGACGTAATTTAAGATAACCTTTCGAATACAAGATCTCTTTCCCGTCAAACATATGACAAACGAGACAAATTAAGAGCAGAACTTGTAAATCAGTATTATATATAACCTATTTCAACAGAATTCTAATTCCTCAACATCGTTCCCTTGAAATTGCAGAAATACAGTTGATACTTTTATTTCTCGTCTCAAACGTAGATACAATCTTAAAATACCAGTTTTGTCCGTTAAACGGAGAAGCATCGACGTCTAATACTTTTTTCCTTTTTTTGGAATCGTGAAATCGAAAGTTTTCTAATAAATGACGAAGACGATTGTAAGGAAAACGTATTAATCACGTTGCGGTCGCGTCACAATAAGAATGTTCGTATTGTGCGGCTGATCTGGTAAATTAAAAAGCAAGAGCCTGGAGAATCGGTCTAATAGATTGACAAATTTTGTTAGACGCGCTGAACGCTACAACCCACTTGCGTCGCTAAATTACGCAGCATTCGTAGAATAGAAGAATCAAGGCCGGACGAGCTGTATTAGAATCATTATTATTACCCACAGTTAATGCTAATCGTCGTTTTTCTCGAGGGCGAATGGCCTTCTATTCCTTGCATACTTTTGCCGACATAAATGCGAATAAATATATTGATAGCTCTTGCAAAATTGTTCCCCTGCTCGATTAATTTTGTAAATCTTTTACTTTCACTTATTTCGTTTATTATACGTTGAATATTATATTTATTATTATATATATATATTATATTTATTATTATATATTTATTATATTTATTTATATTCATTCTCTGTTTTAATCAACGCTGCGTTTGTGAGTCTTTGATTTCGTATTAGATGTAACTCTGTGTATGCACTTTATATGCTGACTGTTCTTCGTGCACATAGCCTCTTCTACACATAGCCTTATGGGCCAACCATTTAAAATATAATTTAATATAATTATACAGGGTGGTTGGTAACTGGTGGTACAAGCGAGAAGAGGGTGATTCTACTCGAAAAAAGAAGTCGAAAATATAGAATAAAAAATCTTTTTTAATTTCTCTTTTTTTTTTAATTTTTCCATCGAGACAACGATCTACAGTGTGATCCATTATAACGTACCGCACGCGTACCGAGCGAAAATTCAAAGTTGATTTTCTCGAAAACAAAGCCTCAAAGGAAAAATTTTCGTTCTATATCTGCGACTTCTTTTTTCGCGTAGAATCACCCCCTTTCCGCTTGTACCACCAATTACCAACCACCCTGTATATACGTATACAACACGCGTATTGTATTATGTTATAGAGTAATTACGATAATTACATATTGTAACAATGTAATAATATAACTGAATATAAGGGAAATCACATATATCGCCTGTAATTAAATTTATCGAATTGTCGTGTCGGTAATCCTTTATATTTATCTCAGTTATGGTCTGAGATGTCCGAGCAGAAATCAAATAAAATCTTCTGGAAGATAGCAAAAGAAATCGATTTATATATAAACGAAACGTGTTTCGACCAATATTAAGAAAGAAATGCAGGTTAGAAATAGCAAGAGGACGGTTGAAACCGGTCGCTTCCGGTAAGCCGCGCCGCATACCTCTATCCTCGTTCAATGCGTATTGTCGACGTTAGTCTAGATCAGACTATACCTCGACTCAGAAGACGTTGATGAGGTCTATATGAAAGATGGGTCAGGGTCATGCACAATGCACCGTGTACACACAACGACAAAACTTCCTAATACGAAGCCGACCCGTACATTCACGGTAACGCGTTCGCGTGCTTTCAAACGGCTGGCATTGATAAAAAATATTCAATTTCTACTAGTCGTTTTATCTTCGGTCGTAACAACTGTATCAGTTGTATCGCGATCCGTGATTTCGTATTTCATACAAATCCAAGTGTCACATATTCGTTTTATCGATTGTTCTCGGTTTCGTCAATATATCGTGATTACAAATAGCACGGCAAACATTCGAGCGATGTAAACATTAACGCTTTCGAAGTTAAGAAATCGATCACATTCGATTGTCCTCTAACTGCTATTCTGCAAAATTTTCCATTTATTATTATAGCATTCCTAGACGATCAAAGATTTTTTAGACGATCAATGTATATACTACAAATATTAGTTAAGCATGAATACTACAATTCAAGAAGCTATTTCATTCTGATTGATTTCAAGTTGGTTTTTGTTTGTTTATTGAAATTACTGGAAAATTGAATAGCCTGCTAATTATAGCAGCCCCTTCAATCATCGAATGCATCACTGAATCCTTAACGAAGCATTAAAACGTAACAGAGACTTTAACAAATTATGCGATAATTCATATTTTAAGAATAAATTGGGCCTCAAAATAAAGAGGCGATAAGAAAAGTGAGTACTTCTTGGCAACGTTACGTTACCAAAACCGATATTTAGATTAAAATAACTGTTAACGTTGCGTGTTTTTGCACGTGTAAGGTTTATTCAAATCTTCTTGCTAGCCGTTCACCTCGGCTCTGATCAGGCCGCGTGGAACGATATAGCCGACAATCGCCACGGCTCGTGGTGCTCGGCGAGCAAGAAATTCTCCTACAAGAAACACCGAATCAGAGACAAGGTCGAGAAGCAAGCGGATCCCGAGGGGAGCGGGTGGTCGAGCGACGAGCGACCATCGTAGTCGTGATTTTTCTTTATTTACGGTGGAGTAAGGCAGGGCACTTAATCCTCCGGTAATGCCAAAGCGCATCCTCCAGGAGCGTGTCTAAGGATGCGATCGATAGAGACGACCTGACGTCACGAAGACGTCGCGGAATTCATTACGCGGCTGGGCCTTCTGCCTCTGTCTGTCTGGGCTTAAAAATTAAAAGGCTCTCAAACAGAAACTCCCTTTTTACTTTCGGGCTCGCGGGTTTGTAATCCTTTGACTAGCGGAGGTCTCTGCACGAGCCTCGACCCCCGAGAATTTAGGATGGAAGTCTGAAAACAAGCCTTCAGACCTTACCCCCTTCCCAAACGCTTTCCTTCCTCTGTCGTTGAGCGGCGAATCAGCTGAAACCGTCGATCGCCCGATTTAAGTATACTTTCCGTTTTTTTTTTTTTCCTGTTTCATACAGCCAGTCGAAACCCCTTTCTTCCCTGTGAGCATTACGGCCTATTTGCGGGCGATTTAACGAAACCATTACGAACCATCGGACTGCTCCAAGGGGACGATCTTCGCTTATCGTATAACGAAATTTCAAATACGCTCGATCAAGTAAACATTTCTTACCCTGTTCGCCGGTGACGAACTCAGCTGCTTTACCAGTGATCTGCATGGTTTATTAAAATTGTTGCTTAAAGATATTTAGTACATTTTTGTGAATATATAACATACTTTCTTATTCAATCGTTGCTCAGCGGAGATTACCCCTTTTCTACCTCTATGTGACAATTAAATTGACGCTTATGCTCGCGTGAGACATGAGCTCAGCCAATACACGATTTTTGACAAATCATTTTCTTATTCATAAAAGCGCCGCTTTTTCTTCACTTTCTGTTTTTTATTTTGCATTTTATTGTATTAAGAACGTAAGATATGACGTTAGAATTATAAACAAGTTATAATGTTATTATCTATATAAGCAAGAATGAATTTCGTTAAAAAGATCGCGCAGTTTTGACTAGTTAAGTCGATGAAAATTGCATATTAAGGGATGAAAAAATACAGTCGTTCATGTACAACGGTTCACGACACGTATTATAGAAAATTTTTGTGAATATATTTCGTGTGTTGTACAAAACTTTTTCCATTAGCGTTATTGTGAAACATGATTATCGTTGTAGTGATAAAAAATATTTAATATATAGCGTGAATAATTGCTATAAACATATAATTAATGCTAAAGGTGTTCGCTCTAAATTAATTAATATAATAGAAAATCGATTGTTTAAATAATTTCGTCACCTTCGTGAAGTGTGTTTTCAAGAAATATCGTGCAACTTCTATATACATTTTCCGATTTGCTTCGAATTTTACCAGTGTGATTATGTTGCTTGTATCATGTCATATGTCATACAAAATCTTTTACATAACACACATGACATATTCGGGAACAGAGTCTATGAATTTAAATACTTTCGTGAGCTATTGATATGTATATTTCCAAGTAAAACTAGCCCGGGCTTCGTTGTACAAGGATTAGACGTAAATCATAGGATATTTATAGAGCCTAAATGTCTTTTTCTAAGTTATAAGTAATTTATATAGGTTGGAAACCATTACATTGTGCTGGAAATGATAATAGTTTTACAATTAAATCGTTTGCCACATAATATTACATTATTAATGCTAATTGATTGATATAGTTTAAACAACCTACTGTTAAAATTTATATATTGAAAATATATTATAAGTTTATAAAAGTTTGATAAAATATATTTTATTAATTATTTCGTTATACATCATTGTACGTTAGCATTATTTTTATGCAACTCGCTTTTTAATGAATATGATTAACTGTTACAAAGGAACAACGCATTTGACGCCAAAATATACATACCTGGTTGTTTTGATTTCAGTTCGATCAAACGTTTCTGTCTCGTCGAGTATTATAACTTTGTTTGCCATAGATTTAACGAAGAAAGCCCGATTTTCCTCGAAAATCAGTTTTTAATATTTACTTGCACAAGAACATTTAACGATCAAAAGAAAGATCATACACGATCAGAAATTTAATAAAAACTCATGTTTTATTTACAAATAGATAGGAATAACGCTGTACAATCGTGCAAATATTTTAACAGTCTGGAATGTAATTTAAAAAAGATAAAAACATCGACATTATTTAAATGCTTTGAATTTTACTTTAATTTACAGTCGATCTTTCTAACTAACTATTCGATAGGACACGTGAAATTTATTAAAGATACCCCTATGCAATTTGATATGTAAAATAATATCATTCTAATCGTCGATATTGAGTATGGAATTTTTTTTAATTTACATAACAACGAATAAAACCTAGTGTTTTACGTGGAACATTTTGACTTGTAATCGATAGAAACGATTATTGCTCGTCTTTTAGTTTACATTTCCGTTCATTTCTTTCTTCTTCTCACCGTCGGCAGTTCGTGACGCCTCGTCTTCTCGAATAAATTCGCAGTGTCTGTCGCTTTCTTGGGCGCCGTAAAGATCCAAATTCTTCCCGAGATAACAAACCGCTGCATCGAAAAACACTCCTATTATGGAAAATCCTAAAAAAAGAAAACACATTGTCGTGCAATAACAAAGTACTTCCATGACGAGATCGCTAAAAGTTCAATATGTACAACGAAGATTAACCACATCTTCGACATGAATAAGATAAAACGTATAAATGAAAAACTATGCTAATTTCTAATAACATTTGATGATATTTAATTTGTTCTATTTAAAAAAATTATTTAATTTGTGATATCAGGCTTGCCTAATTATTAACAATCGAAAGTTTACAATTGGATCAGCATCGAATCGTTATGTCACTACATGTGGTATAATTTACACCGTAACGGTATATTTTTAAAGTTCCACCCAGACGAGATAAGATAAAAATTTTAAACTTCTTTATCGCTTATTTGCTACCATTCGAATCTACTATTGTATTTACATTATTTTGTAATAGGTAATAATGTAATCAATGTTTTATGATACTTCCCCGAGTATGATAGAAACTCCTGTATTCCAATATACATAACAGGGAGACGTGTACGTTACAATTATTTTCGTATGGTACACATCAGTATGTTTGATATAATTTTAATCAGGCTTTATCCTTTTTCTAATTTTATACATATATCATAAATATTTATTTAGCGTTCCTGTTGTAAAAATTGAAACGCGTTTGAGTTGAGGGAAGTTGAAAAAATTTGACACAATATATCTTTTCCTAGAAGCTGCACCGTAAAGTCTAACATAGTGCTCTCAAGCAGGCACAATTTAAAAAAAGACATAAATCAAGAGCGAAAATAAAACTTTTCTAATAAGACTTCATTTTCGAGAAAATCAGTTTTTGAAATTTATACGTGTAATTAATGATTTGGTCGGCCTTAGTATACATCTTTCTTTCTAAATATTTAGAAGCATATGCTTACATTTACAAACATGATTAACGTTGCAGTTTACCACTTACTATGCTATTACTAATAACAAGCTTGTTATCGATATGAGCTACTAGTTTCAATTAGTTTATCGATATTAGAGTTAAGTGCGTACGTAGCCTTCTGACATATTGCACATTCTGGAAATCAACTGTCTCGAAGATAAAATTTTATTTTTAAGCAACTTAGTTTTCGTTTCCACCTTATTTTACCCTATACTAATCTATTTATTACATTTCACTTTCCACATGTGTCAAATCTTTTCTTACTAAAAGCATGTAACTTCTAAATATAATACTTTTTGTCTCCGTTTCGACTGAATATTCGACAAATTGGATTATCCCTCTGTTGTTCACTTAATCAAAACAATTTATAATACACTGTAGAATTACTACTAATAAACACTTACCTGCTGACGTTATATTAACTAAATACCGGAAGTTTCTTCCATGGTGAAACCAGCAGTTTCCTTTGGTTCCGCAGGACTCCTCCCAAATCAAGCAAGTCGAGTCAATAATGGCTCCGTAAATAATCGGGCCCGGTATCAACGCAAACAAGGAAATGATCATCAGCGTAATACCCTGCGCGAAGCTTTTATCCTTCTTCTCGACGCTGCGATAATTGACCAGCACGTTGCCGATTTTTCCGGAACACGCTAACGTTTGTATAACACAAGTGAGCACCGTGAACAAAAGATAAGGGCGGCTGCAGTCATTCGTGCATGGACCAGCTCTGACTTTGTCAAAATTCATCGCATGTGGATCGTTCACGTAGATCGATTGATTCCTCGGATTGTAATCGGTAGTGTATGCGAAATGACTTTCAAGATCTGGCGTGCTCAGTAAAGGAAGACAACTGCAGTTTCCAAATTCCTTGTCGTTAATTATTGTTCGACAACCAGCATGGCAAGCTGAGAAAAAGGTCGTCTTCGATGATACATGACAGACTGGAGAATATTTAACGCCATCGCAGTTACAGTCGGTGTTGCAACTAAATGTTAGGTTCATCCTGTAACAAAAATGAATTAACTAAATTTTATTCGTATCGATACAACGTCGTAATATAAAGGTGTTAGATAACAATTTCACAGCAATGTATAACTGATTTATAATGTTAGTATACGTTTAGAAATAAGTATGAAAGTTTACCGTGTATTAAATATCATATTTAAATACATAAAGGATATGTCATAGTATCAAGTACAAATCAATTACAGTAAGTACAAATAATGCATAATTAAGTAGAGAAGATATTGTGAAAATGGTATTATAGAAAAAATTATAATATCACAAATGTTCTATTACTGTTCTATTACTTATATTGCAATGAAGAAATTAGAAACTTATAGGAATTACATTCTTCAATAAAAGTAGCTAGAGAAATTAACTATGTAATTATCAAATTTTAGCTTCAATATCGATTTACACTATGTAATTTCATGTATATCAAATAATACAGCAAACAGTTATCCAGAAGTTCCGAAAAATTATAATTTTTATACTTTCTAATAATTTGTACACGACGAATGCGCACATGATCCTAAAATATATTCCTCGGACCTAGCATTTAATGTCTTTAATATATGTAACTTCAAGACACTGTAACTCATGTAGAATACGTAAAAGTCACATTAAATTGTATAAACAGCGCTCTACATATTAAAAAAGAATAATAACTTACGTTAACAGAGAAGTATAATAAAACCTAAAAAAATGTTTTATCCGATGATTTTTAGAGTATGTAATGCTCTTTACTAAGAATAATTCAAATACTAATTATTTCTATCAGTATACATTTTTATGTTAACATAATAAAGCGACTCTATTCATAATTAATTACAGTTATCTTGTTACATATTAGGGCACTACTATATTACAAGATTTTGAGAAATACAGGAGTAATAATAAAATTATCACATTTTCAACACAAAAATTTACAAATGAATTTACAATTTAATTCCTTATAGATCAATCTATAGGTTTTTTCTTATGTTACTTTCCTTTACACATTACTTTATTCTTAGTGACGGCTTCATGAAATTGTACTTTTCCACTTTCCTTTATTTATAACGGAGCTTTTATTTATAATCTGAGAGTAATATAAACAATGTTCTATAAACAAGAAAACGTACTCACTGCATAGTCTCTAAGTTGAGACCCTGAATGCCAGTATCGGAACAACCAAGAAATATAAAGAGTATCTGACCAGCGACGAAACAAATACCGACAAACACATTCCATGCTAACAATGGTCTAGGACCAGGTTTAAATTTGCTAATGATTAATCCAGAAAGCAGAAATCCTAGTACCATACCAACAAGCGATATCGGACCTTAAAATATAAAATCTTATGTTTAATAGCTTTGAGGAATTACATACTTTGGTAATCAATTGCCTTAACCCTTACAGGACTGATGTTTACATATACGCAACACTGTACATTAATAAATTATCAATTAATCCATTGGCATACCAATCGTTTCTACATTAAAAGTTTCTGTTATATATTATTTTTTCTCAAATAAAATCACTATCTATTATCCTTAATAATCAACAGTTAGAAAGAAATACAGTCTGCAAAATATTATATATCGAGTTGTTGAACAACCAAGAATTAAATTACACAACGTTTCAAACTTTGGCAGACGACTGCATGCTAATGAGTTAAACCATAAATTCATTGTCGACAATCCGATCTTTACATTCTGATGCACAGTATTTGATACATTTGATACATCTTAATACGTCGTGTCTTCTTTACAAAGACATCAGGAAAATCGTGCTTTTATTATTAATAAAAAATCTCGTCTACGCAATCAAAGAAAGATTCAATCCTGAAAGAGTTAAATAACTAACAACAGTTATTTTCAGGACGTAATTTTTTCAAGTGACACACCTGCAATCACAGTACCACCAGCAGCAGATGTGCTGTATTGAACCTCAAGATATTTCGCCAAAAATGTTATGTATGCCGAAGCACCTAACACGTAAAACACTCCGCTTAGATTATTGAAAGTTAGCAGCCAATTTGTTAGCAACCTCATCATCGCTTTCGGAAATTCACGCATAGTTGGAATATATTCACTTTCTAAAGACTTTGTTGGTTCCATCGGCTTCATGTATTGCTCTTGCACAGTTAGGTGCAATTTCAATGGAATACTACCATCCTGAAAAAAATGCATAAAGTATCATTAAATTCTCGACTAAAAGAAAGACGTGTGAACATATGTGAAAGACGTACATATAAAATGTGATCAAATATTTCAAAGTATACCTATACAGAAAATATAGCAAGTAATTCAATTAGTTAATTTTCCTGTTGATATTTCCACTTATCTACTAGACGTATGAGTGAAGATATGATGTTGTAAAATTCTATTATTAAAGGCAATCAGAAATCTTTAGTAAAACTTTACCGTTGCAACCATTACTATTATTATTTTACACGTCACTTTGAAATTGTCCATATTTTTATCTAAAATAGCTATTACGCAAACAACAATTTGCTCCTTTAGCTGTATCACGAATACATAATTACATCATTGTATATTGCACAATTCAACTTGGAAGATTTCAACATTATCGATACGTTTCTGTGCATACGTAAGCTGCATATGTAGACATTGCAAGGTAAGCAAACTATATATTGTATTAAATTCGTACTATGCATTGAACGATAAATTCTATAGTATTAATCATATTTCACCTTCTTGGCAGTGTCGATTGCAGTATTTGTTTCTGTCGGTAGATTTCGTGGAAACATTGCTATTAGAATAGCGAACATGCCCATAGTGGCGCCTAGAATAATCCAACCGAGCCACCATGCACCTAACCAGCGTGGATCCTTCTTTGTAATCACAGGATGTAGACTGGGATCTATGTACAAACTGAGACAACCATAACCCAGTAGGAATCCTATTGCTGGCCCAACAGTTCTCAGAGCAAAGGTGAAACCTGGATAAAGATTAAATAAAAATTAATATTCTTGTGTTCTATAAATCGTACATGGCGCAGATATTTGGGCAATTAATAATAAAAAAATAATTATTCATTATTCCTATTAATTAAATTGGAACATATATGTTCGAGCCTTTTAGAGTTTACGAATTGTATGTAACTTGAATAACATTAATTATAATATTAAATGAAAATATATAATAATTGAGCTTCCTAAAATTTGTTTCAAAGTAAAATTAAAAAGACTCAAAATCGAGTAAATAAAATTGTCAACCAAGCAAGATTGATTCCCAGTAAAATAAAGAATTTATGTTTGTACCTATTCTGTGTCGGCTGCTAAGATTACTTGGTAAACAAAATATTTGGTAAATATTTATTAAAAGCAACAGAGGGGGAGAGAGTTTCTTCAAGCTTTTTTTATAGATATTATTAAAGTTCTCTTTTTTAATGTTTTAAGATTAGCTAGTAGTTGCATTTAGATGCAAAAAAAATATTTATAGCTTAACATCTTGGAACTTCCTCCCCACGCATCTAAATCAATAATCTTAACCCTGAACAACTGTAGAATTTGGCGATCTATTTACATTTACACGTACATTAAATTATGAAACTTTAATACATTACATTATAATACCTTGTATAGATATACTATTTGAGTCTGATCAACGTGTACAAATTAATGATAAATCGATGATTAGAACCAGTACTTACTACCTTCCTATGAAATCAACCGATTATAAATTCAAATTACCTGTTAAAACACGCATGTCAAAGGTATCTTTTACAATTCATATATATTACTATTATACATACATTTACTATTTGAATATCAAAAATTAAATTTGAAAATAAAAAGCTTACCAAATAACAAGACAGAAATTTTAAGCTGCATAAATGCACACAATGCAAATAATATACAATATACATATATAGTATCCAAAATATGGTACTCGTTGTGTTATATAATAGATAAAATAATCTTTCATTTTATCTCTGTTCCACTTTTTTCGCTATATTCATAAAAATATGAGTTTGCATAAATATCCATGGTTCGCTTATATCAATAAATATTTACATAGGATAAATATTTACCTAGAAGCATCGGAGTATTCTTCTTTTTGGTATTGTCATCCAGGTACGTCTGACCAAGACCGTAATAGAGAGTGGTACCGATTCCAAGGATAAACTGAGAGAGAAAGACTAAGAGTCGTGGAAGAATGCTGACGTCCAAGAGCGTTTCCTCGTCGCAATGGTCTGGTTTGATGACGCGTGGACAAATTGCTAGATCTTGGGGTATTGTGGTTGCGTTCAGCAGAGTTTGGTCAAGGTACTCCTTCGTTAATGCCAAAGCATCTCGTCCTGGTCCGTACAAGAAGTGTGGAAGAGCGAGGACTAGGCACGAGAAGGCACTAAGACCGACACCAACCGCGATCCATCTTGGACGGTGACCAGAACCTCCGTAGTAGGTTAATATCAGAGATAAAATTTGAGAGATCTCATTGCCAGAAAGGATTAATCCTGAAATAAATTCGGTTCAAATAAATTCATGTGACGTGACTATTTCTTATTTCGTGGTATAAGAAGAGATGCAATGGGAACAATGCTTGATTTTTATTTATGACAATTATCGTACGTGATTGTGTAAACACACGTTTATGTATATCGTATATTATTGTGTACGAAGCTCAAAATTGTAAATTCAATCAACATCATATTAAAGCAAAACTTTAGTAGGTTGAATTATTCTACTCTCTGTAATAGAAAAGTATCAAATTATGATAAGACGAAATGAAGATTAGTTTAGCATATGACCGATCAAAGTTACAAGGAAGGTATTTGTTGCGCCTGAAACGTTTCGAAAAGTTTCGAAATTATTGTAAATAATTTATAAGATATTAATTATAATGATTTTGTAATTAATTATTTTAATTAATTCATATCTTATATCGGTACATTATACAGAAGAAACAGTTTGTTGAATTTCGCGATCTTCTATTAATTAAATTAAACGGACCGAGTTCATTATAGATATTTTTGCAAATATAGCCACCGCTTAAAGATGTTGATATTATAAATGCTCTTTGTGGAATCTGCATTTCTAGAGAAGAATTGCTTAAAATCTCCGAAAAATGATTAGTTAAACAAATTTCTCAATACGTTGAAGGATCAGATGAATATTGTACTCAAATGATTATTATGTGAGATTATTAAAAGAAATGATTATTACGAGAATATTATTTCAAACGATTTGTCGTATAAATAACTACGTTGCAAATGACGTTGCAACTACGAAATGCTAAATTTTTCCAAAATATTTAAAACAAAGTATTACAATTCTCTTGATACATGTCAGAATTCTTCGCTTAATTTAACGTAATATCTATGTTTGCCTATGTAAATTAATGTAATATAATGTTTAGTTATGTAAATTAATGTAATTACTAATCATCGAAATGGGTTAATGCAACAGAAAAATAAAGTTAAAAAATTAAAAGCATTAATGTAACTAATTAAATTACTGTATAGAGTTTACTTTCAGTTTAAGCATAATATGTATTCATAAAACATTAAGATACAAACTATGTAGACTGTGGAGAATGATTAATCTGAATATTTGCAAGATGTCAAAAAATCATACATCTCTCATACATCTGTATATCATCTTATCCATAGAAAACAATCAAATCGAAGATAATAATTGATATTCTACATGTCTATCAAGTGTTAAATAACTGTACTTTGATCAAAAAGCTGCGTTTTTTGAACCATAATATCAAATCATAAAGATTAACCGCATACGCCAATGGAAATAATATTTTTCTTTTAAGCTGGACGTTAGTATGATTCTGTAAATCCTAACCACGACTACTAATATTTCTTCTTCTTTATTTTATACATTTTATTGATTTATTGAAATTCATGATAATATTATAATATGGAGACTTCAACGAAAGAACACAAATGTATAAATCGCATTTTTAGTCTTTTCTTATAGAAGAGCAACTTTACAATAATAAAACAATTTTATTGTTTATTGTTATAATAATTTTAAAATAAAGAAGACACTATTCTATTTCGTTTTTGCATTAAATTCTTGTTATCCTCCAGAACGTTCCAAAAATATTAAATGAAACAGAGAAATATTCTCACTTTTTCAGGAAACCGAGTGAATTTATCAACTGTTTGTCAATATATTATCTTCCTAAATTAGACATATTATTCTCATTTTCGACTGTGTTATATTAAGTTATGTACTTATATTACATCAAGTACTCTTTTTTACATAATTGATGGTATTAAAACCAGGAAAATCTGTAAATACGAACTTATTAGCTTTATTTCCTACGATCCTCACATAGAATTTTGTCTAATTATCCATCGTCCTAGTCGTATGGAATATTTGTTTCGTTTCTAAAAAATCACGGAATTCGACAAAACGTATCGTTTGTATCGTTAACTCCAATGGATATGTACAGATATCGATCGATCGAATCAACGTAACAACACCGACCTCGTAAAACCGCGAAGTCCACCGGCTGAATACTACACGTTCGTGTGCGTAAGAGTTGTATCGATTTCTCACGCAGCCGCTGTAACACGTAATTAATGTTCATCCAATTGCGTGTCCACGATGCAAATAATGTTTCAATCGGTGGGCCAGTTAATAGCCAGGGTGACAAGCGAAACAAACGAGAGTTCTTCGATTCTTTTGCATCATACAATTGTGAGACTCGAACAAAAGAAGATGACAATAAAGGATTAATTTGAAAAATCAAAGCGAGGTCAATTAGATTAACATCATTACACGTGGACTCAGCAATAAGTTTGCGCGATATTCATTACTACTAAGGCTTTTCTTAAGCGAATCGGACATTTTTGTTTTGTTAAATCATTCTTGGTAAAATGAAAAACGTAATATATGTAACATCTAATCAATATATATATATATATAAGACACGTAAATAATGCGAATAAATAAGACACCTATTGCTATTAATCCAATAATCTATATTCAAGGATATTAATTAAAAATTATATTGGATGATGTTGATATCATTATCTAGTAGAAAATTATGGTTGAATATAGAGAATAATTGAAAAAGAATTGTTGTCGCGTTGTCATTGATTGATTTCGCGTGTTAAACGCGGAGCAACTTTAACGGTGGGACGAAATCGAAATTGATAAAATAGCGAAGGAAGACGATGATTATTTCGTATCAGAATTGTTTTATTATCACAATGTCTTTGCGGGTTAAAAGTTTGCGCACGAAGCCACCGCTCTATATTTCTTCGGAGACATATTGCTTGGTCGAGAGTTTTATAATAATTAAAATGACCTAAGAATCCGAACGAAAATTAGCGGTAGTAGGGGCAGAGCACGACGACGCGTAATTAGTCGATGAGCGTTAGACGAAGTTTAGACAGGAACAGTTCTATATAATAAATCTACACATACACGGTTTTGACTAATACTAAACTTCACAGAAGCAGGTTTCAAATGTCTACTAATTCGCAATTCTCTATGCACCTATTTAATACGCTTTCTAACTTTGTCCAATAAAATCAAGCAATAGCAACAATAACAATAAAAAATCAGTAATAAATTTCACCTAATACAAAGTGATTTTCGAAATTTATAACGTATTCGAATTATCCAACTACGAATAATTATAACTCAGCTTGCTCGAGCATTATACGTACATTACTCTTAAATAGTATAGGATAATTTTTATCCATCTGCGTTCTATCTTGGCCTAAAAATTAATCGTCCTTTTCAAAGTGCTGTTTGAAAACAGCATATTCTATAACAGTATGTTCGTGTGTCTTTATAGTATCCAGCACTCGTTATTCTAACGACAGATTTCTCACTTCTATGATTGCGACACTACTTACTAGACGAACGCACACCGACACGCGATTTATCTTTCGTCGGGGCCGAATGCGTGTACGTGTGCAAATGCAAGTCCAAGTACTTTAATACGACTAGAATCGTAACACTTGGCTACTCGGTATCAGTGACGAGAGAAATCACAGTAAAAATAAGAACCGCGAAATACTCGAATGTTCACAGCTTCCTATATCTCGGACAGATTTTATTATTGTTGCACGAAAGAGTCGGTTTTATGTGATACACCTTACGATAACATAAAATCGGAGAAAATATAATTATTTACGTAGAATTTGTTGAAATTTTGTCCTTAATACATAAGATATTGAAAAACGAAAGGATGTAAAATTTGAAAAAGTCTTGTAAAGTACAATATAATTCAGCATAGGTTCTAGGATCAATATTTCTGTTATAACTTCATGTCTTTTTTGGAAGCTTAATAAATTTAGTCCATTCGTTTATAATAGAAAATTGTAATAAAATTTCAATGACAAGTAAAAACTGTACGTTCGTCAGAGAATATGAGACAAGGGAAGGAACATTGAAATATTTCTACATTATACGTCAATTCATAATTTATACAAGTGAATATTCATATGAAAGGAAGACATATTAAACACAGTTTATAAAAAAAGTTGTTTTATATTCTATGTTCCCTTTTATGTTAACAATAACATTTCTTCTTAGATTTCTTTAATATATTTTCAGATCTGCATCATTCCTTGCATTTAACGCGTTATCGAAAAATATATTTTATCCTGATTTTAGCTTCTATATCGATTAAGTATTTTTTACTTCTTTCAGCTGCGACTGTAAATCTTTAACGAATTTAACACTTATTATTTTAACGTCAATTTAACGTCACATCTATTTAACAACAATATATCTCATATATCTTGAGATAATAGAACGTTCGATGAAGTACGAGAATAATCATAAACTATCTTACATATTATTTTTTATTTTAAACCTTGGAATTAATTAATATGATACGTTCGATCATATTACTCCAATGGCGATAATTATAATTCAGATTATACAGGTAAACGAAATAAGGTGACAGGTTAATAAAGTCAAAAGGTTCTTACCAGTTGTCCGACTAGGTATCTTAAATCTCTTTTCCAAGGTTGTGAGGGTGACGACGATATAAATAAAGGCCATCGCCTGTACAGTACCGAGGAGCCCGTACACGGCGATGAAATTTTTTGGGGTAGCACGATCTCGTAGCCATCGGGGATAAATCCCACAAACTCCACAACCTTTGCTCATCCCTCCGACTACACTGTAACATTCACATATCTCATTTTTTCGAATTTTTTGGAACATTTTAGAAAATTGTTATAAAATATTTCCTTATCGACATTGTAATGACGATATATAGCATACACCTTGTTAATTACAATCTGATCGAAGAATAAAATACATATCGTATTTCACTCATAATCTGTTAAAAGCTCTTCATTTTGTACAGTAACTTGCAAAAGTATCGTGCCAATATCGATATTAGAAACGAAGAATAAAGAACGAATAATTTTCTGATAACGGTATAACGATAGATCTTTATTACTGATGCAAATTACAGACTAATACTTTGGCATACTACTATAAATCATCAAATATCGCAATAATTTATGTATTTTTGCTTCTTCTTATCAAACAACTAATATGAATCATTTTTGTTTATATGTGTAAAAAATTGTAAATAGCTGTTATATCGAATGACCCGAGTAAAAGAAAATCATATGCCTCGACAAAGATACGAAAAACATGTTCATCATGTTTAAACGTAATTTCAAATATGAAGAGCCTATAAACCACATGTATATGTGTATAGAAATAAAAAGCTAACAAGGTCAATTATAATAATTGCATTAACTTCTCTATAGAACACTTCTCTCTTCCATACAATTCCTTTAGCAGCGATAAGTCTGTTATCTACCGTTATAAACCGTTTTAATCATTTAACGATTAGCAGCGGTCGCTCCATTTATTACCATTTCATTAATCCTTCTTCATTATCATATAAATATATGTAGAATAAATTATGTGGCCGCAATGATTCAAAGCGTTGTTTCGACGAATGTATGTGTGCAAATGTTGATTTTATCTATTTCGCTGCATCAAATCTTACATTCTGGTAACGATTAGTCCGAATTTTCGGATATAAGTCACAACAGAATGTTCCTGCGTTAACAAATCTGTTTCAAATAAATGAATTACCTACTTTGAAAAATCTTTAGATATGTTTAGATGTATTCCCCACTCATGATGAATTTTCTCATATTCAATAAATCGTCTAATTGCGACAACACAGAATTGACGAGCGGAGGAACTAAAATAATGATACGCATGGAAAGTAAGCAACACTCTAAAAGCTTCGACATCCTAGCCCTCTTACGCCTCGTAATATTTCAAGTTTACACATTTTTGAAAAAGTTTCTCAACTCGTAAGTATCTTATAGCTGGAATAACCAATGGTTCCTATCCTTTCTGTAATAGGCAATTTCATGAATCAAGTTCATAAATAAGCATAGTCAGTTTTATCAATGACACTTTCGACACAAGAGCGATATCGCTTTATGATATGCTTGTTAATCGACCGTGAATAAAATTCCGAAATACAGCGAAATTGTCATTAGAAAGAGATTAGAAAGAAATTACAAAATTAAGATTAACGAAAGATAATGAATAAAATCAATCATAGAAATACGTGCCTGTGATTACGAAAGTGTTTTGAAGAAGAAATTATTAAAGTTTTGCGTTTGACGCACGAACTGAATTCAGCTCAACGGCGCAACAACCAATTCAATCCAATTCAATTTCTACTACCTTGCAGAAATTCTTCCAGATTATTGTAATGTAAATAAATACAACGCAGAATAAGCGATAAACTCGTTTTTTAAAATTCCTGACTTAGGTCACTTTCGTAATCACCGCCACGTATGTGTAATGTATGTTTGATTTTACATTATGAATTCAACGTATGAAAAGTTCGTTGGTAAAATATCTGAAAATTTTGCAAGTTACATACGCGCATAGCGTACACGTTAAAAGCACGCACAAGTCAGATTTAATATCTAATGAGAAATTACAGTAAAATAGAGTAATGCTCAATGTGATTAAATATGTCCAATAATAGCATTCGCAAATCATTCTTAGAAAGATCCGCGATTCGTAAGGAAGATAACAACTTTGCAAACTGAAATTCATATTGTCAAATAATTTGTTTGCTAAATGTTCAGATACTGCGAATGCGTGTCTCGTTGCATAAAGCGATAAAGCGAAATTCGTATATAACATCGTCTAACCGTTAGAAGAATCACTATAATATTACTTTTTTCAGCAAAAAAAAAGGTAATATGTATGTCTCATGTATGCAAATGTCAAAAAGTCAAACGATGTAATGGATTTATTTACCAACGATTTCCTTGGTAATTGTCGAGTGCGCCACGGGCACCTGAGATGATTACGCAATTGCAATTTAACTGGGTATAGATTTCGTTGTGACGCTCGGAGACTGCATTAATACGGAGTTCCAGCCGATTGTTACTTCCGCCTCGTCGTGCCACAAGAAGCACGCAAAGAATCGCGGACCTGACTTTATGATATATTCGCGAGTGAGAAGAAGTCGCAGTACCAGCAACGTTCAACGTAAAAACAAAGATTTCAATTAAAAGCTTGTGCTAAAATTATCAAGGCTTAGTTGACGTTCGTCGTTCGCGATAAAACTGCTAAATAGACAAGAATCGAAAGAGAGAAATGAAAATACAACTGAGAAAAGCTACGATGTTACGATGATGTTCTCAAAAACAATAAAATTCACTGAAATTCATACAGGCTCCATGACGATGACTATGTACTGTAATTAGTAAGTATTGTGAAACGTTACGAGCTTCCGGCATCGGCTATTAATCAAAAGCACGAACATTTTTATATGCGAAACATGCGCGTAATAGAACTATAGGTGTACGAGAAACCGGTAAACAGTTGTGAATGGAAGTAAATGTCGACAAAAAACGTCCATGATGATATAATAGATATAATAGTTATAATGATATAATAGATGATATAATGTAATAACCTAAGATAGTTCTATACCAATCTATAGAGTAAAACGATCAATTTAAAGTAATGTTGATCAACGTAACATATTTATGAAAGAATAGGATGAAAATTCCGCCAAATGAAATATTTAGAGCGAGGAAGAATTGACAAATAGAGCAAAATGAAAAGATGGAAGATTAAAATTGTCATTGTACGAAGAAGCTACTGTACGTGCCAAATAAATCCAATGAACAATGTTGCACGCCATAGTACAATAATGATAGATATTTGACTGTCATGTGTAAAAATGACAAAGCTACATTGTTTTTAAACAGTTACGTGAACATCGAATAAAGAACGTAGACGCTATACTATCATCTACTTACTATGATAACCGATAGAATTTTTGTTTCCCTAAAAATCCAATATTCTTATAAAACACAATGTATAAATAATATTATAAATTGTATATAAAAAAAACCGTGAGATGCGTTTAATTAAGATTGTATGCACTGCAATAGAAGCACATGACCGTTTATATACGTACGATGTAATTCGCAAGATATTTTAGCAATTGATTAAATGTGTAATAAAATAGTGTGGAAAAATAAGCGATCCTGATAGAAACATTAGCACTTACAACAGAGAGCACAAAGTATGCAAGAGAAAGCGAAAACACGCGAGAATTCTATTAGTCTCACCTTGACCTTAGGCCACGTGCTTCCGCATGGACTCAGGAAGGACTTCCAGGTCGCGAGTCCTATATGGATCGCGATCCTCGAGTCTTTCCTTGCTCGTGACCTCCCTCGTCCGCCGAGTAACTAAAAAATCACTGAGCGCTATGAGCGCTCTAGTTTACGCGAATAAACGCGGGGTAACTGAGGCTCGCTCTTGTGTCAATGGCAATGCTCCCCTACTACATATTTCTCTATCAAAACGAATAATAAACGGGGCATCATTCAGAAGACGCGTTATCAACGAAGCACCGGTGCTGACATCTCATTATGTTTACCCACGATGACCAGTTGGCACCGATTCCAAAGGTATCTTGAACTACGGTTGGTTGCAGTCTATGCTAAACATACAACAGTCAACGTTCATTGTTTGAACGAGCAAACTTTTCCACTTATTTCTTTGTTTGAGGAAATGAGAAGGGGCACACCTCACCGATTTCAATGAGCTTGAAATATGTAGTCAAAACCAACATTCTGAACAACTTTCTCGCATACATGCAACTGTCGTTCGTTCTTCATTTCCGAGATATTCACAAAAATCTGCGATTAAATTTAATTTCGATTGCGCTTCATACTGGCATACAGGTCGTCACATTTTGATATAGCTCAACCTACACTTAACTCATTGACGCTAGTCGTCTTTAATATAAATAAAACAAGATAAATCAGCGGGCTATAGGTTGGAGTAGATTAATATTCGGCCGGTAAGGCAAACGTGACTTAATTCTTAGTTCATGCGATTTTGTAAGTGCATGATAAATTCGACTACTACGATTTATTATTATTTACATACAGAGTCCGAATAAAATGTAAGTGCGGGAACGGCGTGACTCCCTGTGTAAAAATAAGAGAAAGATATAGAATAGAATTTTTTCATTTTCGGCTTAGTTTTCGAGATCGAGTTTAGAAATTTGTCAAGTATACTTGAACATGGCTAATTCCAGGACAGAACTAAGTAATCGACAGGAGGTCATGCTACGTGTAAAAATATAGTGGAAATATATATGGTATATGGTTATCATTAGATTACGTGTGTTCATTAGGAGAACATGTATACATATGTATTTGTTAATTCTGATTATAACATTATTATATACATGACGAACAAAGAGATAGTGCAACATTTCCTATATCAATAAATTCATTAAAAATTATTTCTTGTTAACATTGCCGGCCACTTAATGACGCCGATTACACTAGTACTGAATAGATACTAGAGTAGAGTGGATATTACTCTAACCCAACCCACAACTCAAATAAACAATAATAAATGTAATAATAATTTAAATGATCCATACATATTTCGACGTCTGGCGCTTGTTTTTGCATCAATCGATTTCGATGAAATTTTCAGCATGTATAGAATTGATATGGATCTACTAAACGTACTTCTTCGTTGCAAGCACATATAAAAAGGTTGTACAAATTGATCTTTACTACTTTCATCGCCATTCCTACAATATAAATTTTCTTCTTAAAGTTCTTTTTTCGTATCATCCAGTGAACTAATCCTTTCACCTCCTCACAAAAGTTCAAGTTTGACTGTATCTATTTTGTAAAATTTTGAAGAGATCGGTTGATTAATCATTGATATATCATGGAAGCCAATTCGCTAAACACAATTTGAAATTTCGCATCCAGCAACCTCTAAAGCAATAACTTTACCATTTTATCGAATTCAGGAGTAAAAATGTAGGAAACCATTTACGAGGTACAACAGTTTAAGAAGAATGCAGTAAAGGAATCGTCAATTTTTTTTCTCCACTAAATGGGAATATCCTCTGAAGGAATATTAGCTTAAAAATAGATGTACAAAATTCACAAAAATAAATCGATTGTACAAATATGTACATCACTTTTAAATACACCACTAACTCTACTAATCTAACTAAAGGAACTCTACTTTTTCTTCCTTGAAGACATTTTGTAAGGCAGGACATCAAAGAGTGACGAATTTATAAAGATTCACGAAGGAAGCCAAATCGTTGAGTTATTTTGCCAAAAGGCGCAACTGGTTATTTTTGTTCGGTCGTTGCGGGTCTGACTTAGACGTCGAGGGCGGTTTCCCCTTTGCTCGTTTTTGCGGCCCGCCGCGACGCTTGGCGTCCAATTCCACAAGGCCATTAAGATTATCTTTAGCCACGAAAAACGACAAGATCGGGTTCCATCGAGGCGACGAAGTCACTTGCCTTGGTTACAGGAGAAAAAGGAAATTTGTCGTAAAACTGGTGAACGATAGCATCGAATAAACCCGTAATTCGTTTCGTATCATTAAGACAAACGATTCATAAAGGACTTTCTGATGGAATAAGTTTGGACAATGAGGATACCATTAAATAATATATAATCTTCTGAAAATTAAGATTTTATTTCTTTTTTTTCTGATTTTTCGGTAATCAATGTTTGTGTTTCGTCTCTTGCAAAGAGTTCAGATGACATGCGAAAGCAACAGACAACAATAGTCGCGATCTATCATTAGACCAAGACGCATTCGCTTTTTATTTCTTTCCGAGACGATATACATATTTATTTCTGTTTCGTTTCGTTAACTTACTAATAGGGTGTATAATATTAATATTATTAATGATAACAGGCGATATATTACAACCGTTAATCCTAAGAGTATAGGATATTCGAAAGTGTGATGGTAGCCGTGACGAAAATACGCATTCCTCACGGCTTAATCCTAAAGGTTTTCTTCATCACGTCGCAACAGATTTTTTCCGTTCGCAGTAAATTTGAACGATCACGTATCTCGTTCGCTTTGTCATTAAGTACATGAACAATAGTGAGTAATCGATAATGACAATAATATTATCAATAATTAATAGTAATAATAATTATCAATTTATAATAATAATAATAATAATAATAAAATAATAATAAAATAATAATAATATCATGTATCAATAGTATTAATTTATTTTCCTATTATCTTAATCGAACGATTAATGTAATAATTAATTCCTAACACTAAGCCTCCCTAACAGCATCTTTTGCTAACTTTTTACAGGACTTTTGGTTACCATCTCCATTTCTTCTTTCATATTACCTCTACTTAAAATTCTAACAAATCTAATTAACTTCATCTCGAAGGGTTTAGGACTAGACAGCCTCATTGTTCATAGCCTGATCCTCTGTCTCCCTTCTTGTGTGCTAGTTACTTCTTTTATTTTCGATCTTCTCGTTTGGTCTCCTTTTATTTTTTATTTCACCCCTGTACACGCGTTAGCGAATAGTTTCTCGCTAACGAAACACTGACTAGTTTTTAACCGTTAAAATTATTCGGTCGTGCTAATTAAGGCACCTGATTACTTTAAAATGGGACGAACGAATTCCTTGTGTCTTGCAATTTTTTCTTAAGCAACAAACAATTAGTAGTAGCGCACATTAACGTTGAAGAATTAATAATTAGGTAAATTGATCCGTATTTAGAATAAATTGTAACAATATATAACAACTGTAATTCGTTAATAAATATATTGTCGCAAGTATACAAATGAAGTCGCGCTAAAAATTAAATGATACGCCTATTATTCGTATTTAAAAATTCTATCAACATTTATTCGCGTACAAAACAATAGTTTTTGTTGATCAACGGAATTTTGGTGCTTTTACGTCTTCGTTTTTAAGTATTCGTCTTCGCTTAATTTCATGATTATCAACATTCGATAACCAGCAATGTCGATTCGTTCGTCCGTTGGTCCTCACTGTTCATTTAAATAACATCTATAAATTATGCAAAGAAGGCATTATCTTAAGACACTTGGTGATTTCGCTGACACGCGATTCTAAGGCAACATCGGTTTAATTGTAACGCAATCGTCATTACTTACAATCCCTTGATATGCTTTACTCAAATGAATCTTTTGAATCTATTGACAGAATTTTCATTTCAGAATAGTTGTTCGATAAAAATTCTTTTTAGCGAATTTCAAATAGAATACTTTCGAAGAAAAAATTAATTCCACGAAACTAAAAGTTTTTACTAAATTAGAGTTTAACAAACATTTGACGTCGAATTTATAAAATTTAACATTTTAAGTTAATCTTCGTTTACTACAATAATTAAAAACAACGTATCGTTTGTACATAAGCGGGAGTTGCTAAAAATATAATAACATCGACGTAATTTAAAATCAAACTTAACTTATTGAGAAATACTTCCCTACGTACTTTAAAATAAAGGAACGAGAGTGTATTGAAAAACTATTGCTCTTTTAGTATCTAAATAGATAAAGAGTTACTTTAAAGTTTCGTGGAAAATTTATTTCTAAATTTTTCATATGTCTGCCATAAAAAGAGCGATGTTCCTCTTTCATAAAGTGGAAAACATATTTCATTAAGTTCAATATAAATAAACTGAATTATTCATTTAAATGTAAAAAGTTTATAGTTTTTGACCAATATTCAGAAATGATATCTGTATCACTCTCAGTCCTAAAGGATCGTAAGATAAACAATTGCAATGAAATAGCGATTCGTGAAGAACACCAAAAGTTATTCGTCGATACTGGAAGTAACCGTTTCATCCCCCAAAACTTATCATCATTTAATTAACGCTTACTATCTCGTAAAAATACATGTCTCGAACAATATCAATTCTGAATACGGATCAGTCTTTCAGTTCTACCTAATAGCGAGTAATCGTCGTCGTTCGAATCGTATCTCAGTTACTTGTAACTGTCAACATCGCAGATCTCGATCTCGGATTTTTCCTTAACGTACGAGCGGTACGTAAGCGTACAAAGATCCGGCGTTTCTAAAATGTTCGCGCGTCTACTGAAAGCTTCTATTACCCATCGTGCTCCATTAGTTATAAATAATCATAATGCTAACAACATTACATATCATCTTGTATCTCGAAGTACATTGGCCGAGAATGCCAAAGTTTGGCCCTATAAAGGAGAACGTGGAAAGGAAGATTAAGGTGGGGAAGATTAAATGTTAAGTTAATAAGAAACTGCCAACCGCCGATCCTGAATGACACAGATCACATCCACGGAGCTTCCTCGTTTTCTGCCTCTCATCGGGCGTCGTTCCCAAAATTAACTCGTGAGAACGTGGAGTTAGATTCCGAGTAGTTGAAACAATGGCTCCTTCGTGCGCGGTACACCCGCACCAAATAATGCCTGATCCTCGAATAAGGAAGGAACTGAATCGTCGTAGAGGCAGATGAAGACTACACGTTTATACGGCGGTGAGGATCAAGTTTTGTGTTGCGAGTTTAATGCCTGTGGGACAATTGATGACGGTACGAATTTCCTTGCAGCAATTTGTCCAACTTCTATTGCAATCTTGCTTCCTGAGGCGTCGTTTGATACGGGAGTCCTGGGAAGGCCGCGCCTGCCGCTGTTGCAGCTGCAGCCGCTGCTGCTGGTAATCCTGCTGCTGCACCTGGTAACGTTGCATACGTATACGGTGTCACGTAACTTGCTGCTGCTGCGTTCGCTGCAAAAACAAAGAAACCGCTTTCTAAGCTCCTGGATGTTTCTCAGATCTTAGCGCAGGTAATCCTTTGAGAAAACAATACCGATTACGACTAATATGAATGTAAACGGTATATTTTCAAATATTGCACAAAAGCATTTCTATTTACAATATGCTTTTACGCTTTCCACTCTAAATAACTCGCTAGAAGGAAATCAACCAGTTGACATAGATTGACAATTTAATTTTTCTTCGAGAAATTAAATTATCGAATTTTAATGTCTTTTAATGAATTTTAATATAACAGGATTACCCGCGCTTCTTCCTAAAAAAATATCATTATTGTAAATATATCTTTAATTTTTACTCATTTTTGATTAAGTCTTACATTTATCGAAATTCATTTTCGATTCTTTGCCAGGACAATATCATTGCATGATAAAAGCTTACTGTCATCCATCGTGACATTTTTCCCACCACCACCGTAGACAGCACATCAGAGCATTAACAAAATTTGCATGTCGATCGTGTTGAATGCAAAGCCAGCATAAGCATGCAATGTTGCATTTCCACTTTTTACCATGTCTGTTATACCAACAGCAGAACATTCCAGCGCAAATTAAAGAAACTGTACAAGCACTTTTTGTGTGATCATATTTCTGAGAACGTACGAATAACATAAAAGTAATAACAAATAATCTTGAAAGTAATAAAATGATCATTTAGCACATATTTCGGAAAACAGACTGTAGAAAGTTCTCCTGGTAAATGCAAACTGCATTGCTTTAATTTTGAGAAAGCTTTCCAATAACCGATGTAAATCGAAAGAGCTACAAAACATACAAATGTGAAGAAGCGATAAGTGAAACGAATAAAAAATATTCTCAGCAAGATTCCCACTAAAGATATCAAAGATATCATTCCCTAATTCTAAAAACGTACGAGATCAATTTTTTATCTCATTGTGTCAATTTCTTTTAAGAATCATGTTAAGGTTCGTTCTCAGTAAGAAAGACGCAATAAACGAGATATTTGAGAAGCCTTAAAACACGAATTTCATCATAGTCAAAAAAATCTGCCAAAAATGTCGACACGTGCAGCTTTTTAAGTATTGTTAATCTTTACTAAAACTACCTTGTTACGCAAACTTTATCAAGTGTAATCTAGCTTCCACATGCAATCTTCTATGAACAACATAAAAGATATTAAGATACATTATACGCACATGCGTTCAAAATTTATAGAGAAATATTTTATCCTTAAACACTACGACTTTATGAATTTGCAAAACTTTTAGATATACAGTAGAAATAAACAAATTTTAAACATTAATAAATTCGAACTATTTTTTTTAACTTTTCGAGAATAGATGTGAGATTAACTTTGTAAAAAGAGAAAAAAAAACTAATTGAAACCCGGTAAAAACTTGTGCACATTTGAAGAATAAGTTTGATAGTTAATTTGGAAAATTTGTGGGAATCTTGCAGAGATTCCTCATGGAAGTAGAGCTACTTCACTACGATAAAAACAGAAGAACGATATGATCCAATTCCTCTTTTATTCTCTCTCACTCTCGCATACATTTCCGTTCGCTCTATCGCTTGCGTTTCTTCTCTTTCGGTGCGCTTGGTTTTCTAATAATTTTCTACCGTTGCTACGTAGCACGGACGGCAGAAAGGGCGGCAGGAGAGCTTTCTCCAATCGTTGGCGTGCCAGCACCGCAGGGCTGCTACCGTTGTGCTGCTGGTGGTGGTGTATCAGCCCGTTGCTGTCCTTGCTCTGGACACTTTTCAAACACATACCAGCCGCGGCGGCGCTGGTATAAGGATACGCCTCGGCGAAATTGTACGATGTTCCCGGATACGTGGCGGCCGC
>NT_176736.1:306641-326846 GCF_000188095.3 Bombus impatiens
GGCCGCTGCCGCGACGTTTTGGTACTCGTAAAATTGCGACGCTGCTGCCATCGCCGCTGCATGGGTCAACTGTGTCGCCGGAAGCGGTACCAAACCACCTGGCGCCGCAGCCGCCAGGTAAGGCGACTGGTACACGTAACCTGGTGGCACCCTGAAACCAAAATCATCCAACGGTTAGACAGTTCTACGGTCAACGATCACGCAACGGCACTCATACATCTAATACGAAGAATACTCGCTGGTTAATCATGGTGGACTAGGAAATTAACACTATAACACTGGCAACGAGCCGTTTAAAACGTTATACGGTTGTATACTGGATAGTTATAATAAAACGATTATAAGGTAGTCAGTTGATATTATTGGCGACTAAAATCATTTCACTTTTAGTACGATAGTAAATCCTATTTACGCAACGTTTCATTTGCAATTCTTGTTCTGTTTTTTAATATTTAAAAGATTCAAGGATTTGCTGAATATTTTTTATCGCTGTTTCCCCTTCTATATAGATTTTGTATGAAGTTCAAAGAAATTAATGTATTCATGACACTTAAGTGAAAATTATTCTTTTTATGTTGTGGAGATCTGTTTTGTGTCTTTGATTTGTGTAATTGACTTTCGTGAAATACCTTGTATTATTCTCATTATTTTTTATATCGTAACAAAACTATATGCGGTCAGAGTATCGCGTTTCTTAACTTCTAGTCTTAACTACTAGTCTTCCGTTTACTTAATTTGTACGAATTACTCCATCTGTTTGGTCCTTATACATGTTTTTCATAGATTTGAAGAAAAAGACTTCGTACTAGTATGGTATAATAATACTCATAAATATTTATGTGTATTAAATCAAAAAACGCAATCATCTTCTAGATGCAGAAGCCAATAATATCAACCCTTGGTACTGTGTGTTTGAACTTATATTAGAAAATAGTAAAGCAATTGCAATATGTTGGGTACATAGTAGCTAACGCTATAGCAATTGCTATAATTAACAAGCTGCAAGGTATTCCAAATATTTCTCATTTTAGCTTCAAACAATCATTTTTTCCTTGTGTTTAGTCCACCAGGATCATTTAGTCCTACGTAATCACACTTGCTGTTCGAAACAATCTATGGTCCATCGAGTTTCTTGATTCTATTATCATCTCTCTTACCTTTTCTAAGGTAATCAACCGAACTTGATGGACACCGGAAGCTTTAACAGTACATTTCTCCCTGTGCAGTTAAGAACTGGAGGAAAAGAGTGAAAGGAAGACAGTTGGAAACTTGCGCGTGTAGAACTATGTGTATAGTGAATGTTCCACGCAAGCGATGTTCTGCGTGCAGCTAAGTAAAGCGCGAATACAATCTCGTACTTTACCCCTCCCTCAATTAAGATAAACGGTTTATTGGAAAAGCGTTTGGTAATAGCTAACTTTCTCCAACAGATAACACGACGATCGCTAATGGACTCGGACTTGACATTATGTGACTACGCGTTCGTATTTGTATTTCATGGCTCCCGACGCCATAGCTGTGCCAGGAAATCGTCGAAAATACTATCAAGAAAGAAACGAACTTTTACGTGAATTCCACTTTGAGAGGATTAATGGTCGTAAAGTTTTTCCTGTAAAAACATGTGTCACTGTATTAATAATCAATTCTGTGTTATCTGAAACCGTACTTTGATATAACATTTGATAATCGAATCTGAGTATTATCCGCGTTTTATGCCATCATTTCAATGTTACTTTCACGTGTATACCACTGCAAACGATATATTACTCGATAAAAACGCGAATGTAAATGTGTAGTGTTCGTGTAGGAATTATTCGATGCGTGAGTAAAGGACAAGGGAGGGCAGGTGGACGGAAAGCGGCGCGTTATGAGAATGGTAACAGTGTGGTATCACTAAGGCGTGACAAAAAAAATGCGCAACAAATCCAATAAAATAAAAAAAAAAATCCTCAATGTGTCGGCAAAACAACAACAAACCAACGACAAACGTGTGTGTAGGTCATTTCACGAATATAAAGATACTTCTCGATACACGGCACACGATTACCTAACACCAACGTTAGTATACCTAAAATTCACAGGCGTAAGAAAGAAACAGAAAAGTGATACGTTCCACGGCAGTGCCTCTGTCTCTATCTCTTTTCCCTCTTTTTCTTTTTCAACGCGAAACGATCGCGTGTAAAAACTTGCCGCCCCGTCACGATTCTCCTTAGCGCGTTCTTCAATTTATCGTGACACGATCATTTTCTTTTAACCAACGACCCTTCAAACTCAATTATCTTTCTGCAAATTCTTACCGATAATTGATCGTTTAGCTGTATGAAACTAAAAACCGGTATCGAAATTAATTCGTTGCCTTCAGCTGTAATTAATAATTATATAAATATTAAAATATGAAAGATGCGAAACTTACGTTTCAAGTGAAAGTTTTTTTGCTACATCTGTAGAATAATATTTTTTTTTTCATTTGTACCTATATTATAGTATTGTTAAACACGATATTTCACGTAATTATTAATACGTTGTTTGGTAACTGTTTCATACTTTTGCGTGTAATTTTTATAACAGACATGTAACCAGCAAATCGCGTTTTGAAAGGACATACATACAAACACAGGAGACAGCCCTGAACTTTTTCGCGGATCGATAATAGCTAGTGTCCAGTCCACGAAGGAAATCAATATGTTGTCCTGTGGCTTCGAACGATAGTTTGCTTCGTCGAATTAGTGCACATCAACATAGATTAATGAACGTCGAAAACGTTCTCAGTAGCGCGTATTTCTTACCCGTCGTCTCAAAATTGAGTTACTATTCTGATTCGCTACGAAATTCTGTATTTTTAATGAAGATAAAAGAATTAAAGAAACAAAATGAAACGATAAAACAATTATCTGACATCATTAATAAATCAATAAATCATGAACAAATTGATATTGATAAGTAGAACGATATTAATATAACTCGGTTAAAACGAACATTTTGTTAACCAGTGATTTGAGTTGAAACGATCGTTATATCGATACGTTAGATCGAATAACAAAAAATTAATTGTAATTTCAGTTATTGTCTGCTTCGATTAATTGCACGTTTTAAAAGATTACTTACGTGGGATATTAATAACATTATAGCAACGTTCGTATGAAAGAAAAAATGAAATATAGCAAAGAAATGACAAAAATAAGGCAAGTAGTATGGAATTACAAAAGTATCTCTGCATACCTATAATCTTTAATCAATTTATATGAAGAAATTTTCGTAATAACGTAAAAATATTCATCCTTATATATCACGTTCGTAAATACTGGATAAACTGTAATATACATTTATAACTGGTAAAATCCTTAAGTAATAGTTATCATAAATTAGAAACATTTATAAAACGAGTCTACATAGTGTTGGCAAAACGAAGATGAAATCAGGAAAATATCATAAAACATAACTTACAGAATAAATGAAGATGATAGAGGTAAGATTGAAGCAAACGTTTTAACATTTTAATTTACGCAAATAATCGTCGATCTATTAAACGCGATGTTGATGTAAATGCCACGCGATCGAGCTTAGGTTTACAATGCTTTATTATTGTCACACTGAATGCATAAAAAGACATCACCTGCTATATTTTTTTGCCGAACTGATCGTCTAAGAGATTGGTATATCGGCGATCGTCGTAAAAATATTACACTTGGCTTGTTACCAGATGGCCACCAGATGCTTTCTCGAGGTACTTGCAGCCAATTTCTCGATTCTGACAATTTCCCCCGGCGAGAACTCCACGCCAAGTTTACGGAAATTAATAGGTTATTTCGAATCAAGTTTATTTCCATGCTTGAATATTTCTGTTTAACTGCGAATGACGACAAAGTAATCTGATTTACAAACAAGAATTTTGCAAATAAGAATTTTTGCTTCAGTGGATATTTGTTACCGAAGTCTATTCCTGATGACATTATATATGTACATACACAAACATAGAAACTCCGAGAAAGTACATACTTATTATCGTCTTAACCTCTTAAGCCCCACTTTCGTAATATTACGTTTGTTGCGTACAATCTTAAAATTCTACTTCCGTAATATCGCATTCGATAAAAATCGTAATATTACGTAAAGCGTTTCTTTTCCACACACTTTTCTAAAACTCAGTGAGCCCTTAAGGGAATAAATTATTTGAAAATCCGTTACATCATGTAAAATAACAAGGCGAATCTATTTGTTAATATGTAATACGATTAAAAATTGATATTACAGTAAGTAATATTATATACTAATATTTTTAAATATATTAAAGAATTTTCTCATTTCCCTATTTATTTATTCATTCTATTTTAGACTTGATCCCTGTGCTTTACTACTTCAACAAACTTAAAAATTATTCAAAATAGTACATTCAGTCATTTCTTACACGAATTTTTTATACTACATCGTCGTTAAATTTTTCATTTTTACGTCAATCTCAACCATATTTATTAAAAACTTACGTAACTGAAATGCAATATTGAATATCTGCATTGCACGATTCTCAGTCCAGACCTTGGACAACTTAATAAATTCACGAAATCGCCTCATCAACTTTTGTATGATCTTTTTTTTTTCCTCCATTTTCTATTGGATTTATCTTGCTGACGCATCTTCACCGCGGTCTGTGCATTATGGATGGCTCGCGTGTCCTCAACCCCGCATTTTCTACTCTGCGTGTTTTTATTTTACCCCCTCTATCTTCATTTCTCTATATATTGTTCTACCCAACGTGTACATATATCTTCCTAGTTGTCAATACCTTCTAATGCTAATATCACTTTAGACAACTGACAATCGCGCACAACACATTCTAGTTAACCGAGTTGGCATTGGAAACCAGTGAACCTTTTTCGATCATTCTAACGTAAATTTTAATTACGAAATTGAATTTTTGGTATGAACATATTTGATATTTACGTAGCAGAGATTCAAGATCGTACTCAGATTTTGCATCACAATTCACATATCTAAATCGAATCGATTTATCTATGCTTGTTGTTAATTATCGTCTCCATGGGAAAGTGTACACAAACTAAACAAAGTTTTTTGTTGCAAATTTTCGAAATTTTCTTTATGAATATTCTTTATTAATTCAATTATCCATGTAATGAAAATTATTCTTCAGAAAGTTATTTGCTATTAATGATCAACGATATCGAAATGACTTAAAGGACTTAAAGCGGAATCTGATTCAATTTTTGGAAACTAAAAGAAGTGTATAAAACCGTTTTCAGAAGGATTAAATATTCATATGTATCGTATATAACAATATCAGTATGAGATACAATTAGATATATGATCGATTACCGATGAAAAAAAATTATTACAAATTTGAAAGATATACAGGGTGGCTGGTAACTGGTGGTACAAGCGGAAAAGGGATGATTCTACGCGTAAAAGGAAGTCGAAAATATAGAGTAAAATTTTTTTTTAACTTTTTTTGTTTAATTTTTCCATCGAGACAACGATCTACAGAGATCCGTTATAATGTACTGCACGCGTACCGAGCGAAAATTCAAAGTCGATTTTCTCGAAAACAAAGCCTCAAACGAAAAATTTTCGCTGTATATTTGCGACTTCTTTTTTCGCGTAGAATCACCCCCTTTCCGCTTGTACCACCAATTACCAACCACCCTGTATATCGCATTTTCATCTAATTAAAAGGTAATCGTAGATTTTAAACATTCAGACGATGTAATAGCACGGTACTCAATGAATAGTGTGACTAATTGTCAACAATGAGTTCGACCTAACTATAACAGAATAATTTCCGAGCAATAACATTGATCGCCCGGCGCATTCGTCCTTGGGATCTTCGTGCAAAAACGAGGCGGTTGTTTTAATGGTCAGCATAATTTTCGCGATGAGAAATTGTCGGCGACACATCACGAGGAGACTCGCATAGAAGTTTTCATACGATCGATGTAACCCGTGGATATGCTTGTGAACGAAAAAAACATGCCATATACCACACAATTTCTCCTGGGATTAAGTGTGACCATCACGTACTGACAATTACAAAAAGAAAATGTCATTTTCGTTCCACTTCGAACTGATAAAAATAGATACCAATACCGATAAACTTATGAGATATTAAGGTATTATTAATTCAGTTGTCAATGGATCTAAACGTAGCACGTACTTTAAATTGTTCGTTAAATTGTTCAATATTTCATATTCGCTCTCGAAATCGATTCCAACGAATCGTATCTGATGTTACAGGATACAATTTCGTAATACGTGGGCCAAGATTAGGTGATTTAAGATAGGTATCTGCTGGACGAGTAATTCATAATTAATAAAATTATGCAATGAGATCATACGGAACTATTTGACGAAAGCGATCTTAACGATTGGAATAACGTTACACAGAACACTCATGAATACAGAGGAACAATATTATTGGAGAATGCACATTTTCCTAAATTCAATTTAATTTTGTATCTCATATTCTTGTACCATCTTTCCCTTAATTACTCCGTGTATGAAGATTATCAGTCGCAAATAAAGAACAATGAATAATTGTAAAAACGAGCTAATTTCGAAATAAAAGGTAAAAATTTATCACAATTTAGGAAGAAAATCGAGATCCGTCCTCGCGAAGTTTAAACTAGACTGATTGTATCATCCGGGAATTTCCGTTCATACTGTGCAATTGGTCACAAAAGCACAAGCAGAAATATTAGAAGATAATAAGGAAAGAGAAAGTTAGAAAGAGCAGTTAAGAGTATAAAATATATGAATGGACGGATAGGTAGATAGATAAATAAGAAAAAGAAAGAGAGAGAGAGAGTGAGAGAGAGAGAAACAGAGTGAGAGTGAGAGAGAGAAACAAAAAAGGCGTTTCATAGTCACGGAAAGGTTTGAATTGTCCTTTCGTGACATACCTAAGTGACCACCCTCGATTTCCGACGCAAAGTGGTCGTACACCGCGATTAAGATCTCCTGACTACGCGAAGTAACGCGAGGGCGGGCGCGTGGACAAAGATACTTAATAGTCCCTTCTAATTCATGCGCGCACGCTTCCAAGGACTTGTATATTCAAGTACACGAAACGTTCATTATATGTACGAGGGTTGTAAGAATTCGCTAGAAACTTATGAAACGTCTAATTTAGCCATGCCTAGCCTTAAACGAAATGGGGAATAATCAAAAGTATCGTAATTGCAAATTCCTTTAATTTAAATGTATGACTTGTGAGCGCAAGGATACGGTTTCTAGAACAACTTCAGATGAACGTAGAATACTATTGGACATGGTAAAACCGTATCTGTTTTGTGATGAAATTTCAAGTTTTGAAATTGATCTACCTCTGACTCTGAAGTAGTTTCTTACCAAACTTAATTTAAAAGAAGCTACTTTGACATCCGCGAATCTCCATTTAACTGCAGCAAAAATTACTTTATTGAACTGAAGTATAACTTGTCTTCCCATTATATTTCCTCCAGATTTAATCTCCTCGGCTTCCTCCACAGGCTCTACCTATGTATTCACGAAACTGAAATAACTCCTTAGTGATTGACGATTGCATGTGGAAAAAATTTCAAGAAATAAATTTCCTTGATGCAGGACATGAAAACACTGAAGCATCAGTACATAAAGTACATCGAAGTTGAAAAGTATCACATTAGAAAATAAACAATTTGTATGTTTCCATAATTAGATGACAAAATTTTCAAATTGGCCTTATCATTACATTATCATTACATTGTCTTTTCAAATGAAACCCTTGAAGAGTTGCAAAGGCTATATTTTTATACATAATATATCGTAAAACAATGGTTCATAATTTCAATGTTATTTCCAAATACTGAAAATCTAATACTATCTATGTATACTATGCAATCGATGACATTGAAATTACGCTATTTACATACGAATAAGCCTCTCTAATTCGAATGAAACATCCTCAATGAAATAACAATACTATAAGCAACAAAATTATTAAGTCTCTAATTTAGATAATCTGGCTAATTATATCATTGAATACATTAATTACATTTCACTCCTATATATTTACCTATTTATTTGATACAGTTGATAATAGACGATGCGCGAAATTTTGATAAAACTATGTATTCCTTGTCTCAAGTTAATTTTTGCTAATTCGCAATACAATTAATGAAAGAATATTTGACACGATTTCTATATGATCTTATGATTTCAGGTACATTTTTAGGGAGTTCGAAAATTGTCCCATATAACATCATCAAGTTCACACACACACGTGAAACTGTGACGGCACGTGTGCCAGGTGGTCGCACCGTAATTTTCCCTTTAGTTTGTTTCCGGATTGCGTGTTGATGAGTACTGTACTTTCCAGAGTGTATAGGTATATCCGAACACCTGTGCGTTACAGAATACCTGTTTAATCGTCAGCTCTGCGATGTATGCGTATCAGTTTGTATGTGTACGCGTGTGTATACTTGTAGAGTCAATGCGCAGTGCACAAATTGTATGAGCGCCGGCGCCGTGGATAATCCAATAGGATGATCTGCCAATCCTTGGGAAGCAGAACAGACCAATGGTGAGTTCGAGGGTGGTTCTTCCACAACTTAATTGTTTTTTTGATAGCACGTTCTTCTACTACTATTCAAACTACCAGTCCGATTAGAATAACTTGGACGTGGAAATGTGGGAACCCAAGGTCGAAGAAAGTAGAGCATCGACGAAAAGTAAATAAATGAAGGTGAACGCGAACTTCGAAAAATGTTATTAAAGTAGATTCGTACGAAGATTTCTGGAACACAGCTCACGGAAATAGAGATCTGAGAATTAACCAAGATATATAAACATTTCGATGCAAAGTACAGTAATTTATTGGAATAGCTTTTTTCCAGTACCTACATGTTAAATGACTAACTGTTAAAGGAATTACGTAAAAGAAAAGGCGGCAACCTAGCAGCGAAAATATAAATTTATCTTTCAGTACATGTATCATTATGTGTTGAAAAACTGATTATTCATGGTCGTCCTTGAGATATTAAGGTAATAAACTGCGCTTCGAACGTGCAAAAAATTATGATCTCGTAAAACGTAACTTGAAACACGACATTCAGGAGGACTCATTTTACGGTTATTTGGAATACTTGATTTTACCACTGCAAAATTAAGCGCCAGAAACTAGAATGTTTATCTGCAGTAGGAGTGTATAAGACTCGCCGAATGAGTGACAGCGACAGGTGGATAGAAGCATCGACAATGAAAATAGAAACAGACATTCCATACGGAGCGCCGACTATGAACCTCTTTTCTAAAAGCAATACTTCAACTACGACAAATTCACGGCTAACTCTGATGAATATATTAACATCACTCATCTAGCTTTGCAATGGATGGATTCCAACAAAATATGATTATTGCGTACGTTTCAGTTTCGTATTCGGTACTAATTTTTGTCGAAATGTCTAACAGATAAAAGCACGTTATATGAAGAATTTAATTAATTCGAAGCAAAAGCTCTATATTTATCATTAACAATTATACTTATGTATATGAAGTAGTTCATCTTAAATTAGTTTTGCAATTGCGACCTACAGTATATTTTATATCAATAATATAACGTGTATTATATTAGAATACACGTAATATTAGCAGTACTACCTCAATTATTTATAAATTATATTAAATATTAAAATCGAGGAAAAATAATCCTCACGATGTAAATTAAAGAATAATTTATGAGTCTATTTTATTGAAACGCTTCTAATCAATCAAAAATTAAAAAGTCATAAAGACTCGCGATTATAACAATTGTCTCATCTAATAATACGAACACTAAAACGGATCCTTCCTCCGAAAGAGGAATTTACTGATATAAAGGAGAACGACCAACCCCAATAGAAATAGAAATTTTCATTATGGCACGGCTCTTTGTAATTCCGTTCACAGAGAAAGAACAGTTTTAATTCGTGTTAAAAATTCTCCCGTAGAAACCCTCGACGGAATGGCTCAAACATAGAAGCTGACACGGGGGACAGGTGGATCTAAATAAAGATTGGACCAACGCCAGAATCTCCAAGATGGCTGAAGCGAGATGCGAGGCGTGTCATCGTCGTGGTCGTCGTCATCGTCGTCGTCGTTGTCGTAGTCGTCGACGGCGCGACGGACCGTTGTGAAAGCTTACGACACTACGAATTTACTAGCACCGAGAAAATCCTCTCTGACGTACAACACATCTTCTGGTCGGTGTTGGATTTCACTTTTCCACCTACGTTCCGCTAATTTGAGGACATGTGCTTCGCAACACGGATCTACGATTATGCGTTCGATGTAAATGATATTCTTGCCAATCTTCTTTCATATTAATAATCGAGATATATATTGAATTTGCGTATTTAATATTTGATGATATTTTATATTGGCAAAATTCTCTCATTCTAATCCTTTTACTATAAATAGAAAGATATTTTTGTTTTGCAATTTTGGAGTAAATGACGACGGGCAATAATTTTAATATTATTCAGAAATTATAAAATAAAAACATGAAAGTTATTTTTACTAAGCCACTACGACTTTATCTACGACGTTTTAACAAATTATCATATATGTATAAGTTAGTTACGTGATTTAAAGTATCAATTTCTTCCCAATCAGTTTAAAAAAAGATAGTTTGCATCGTTGTCCTATCATAAATAAAAATTGAATGTAAAATTATTGTAATTTTTGTACCCATTATCTACCGAACATTTTACACGTAAATTTCTTTTGGACTTACTAGATCACATAAAATGTAATTATTTTCACGTTCAATTTCACTGTGAAACGTAATGTAACACAAGTCAGGGCGCCTCCCGTTGTCTTTCGATTCGAATAAGAACATTCGTTTGATAGCTCGTTTCAAAGAAAGAAATATTTACTGGCATTTTGCATTTCAGCTTTGCTAATTGCCAGTACATAATTTTGATATTGCATTGTCATGGCATAAAATATTTATGTCCCTGTAAAAACAAGTTACAAGGAATACTTCGATTTCCAGGCTTGTTTTCTTCAATTTTCTAATGACAGACGGTACACCGTGTTATATTAAAGTCCAAAAACCACCACGTACAACACCAAAAAATACAACACCAATAGCGACACCAAGTGTAGTGTAAGCCTTAACCACACACACAAGGTTATTAATATTATAATGGTTAGCGGAGCCTGTACACTTGACGAATCTCCGTTTCATTTGAACAAAATTCGTTCATACATCAAATGGTAATGCGTTAGTAAATATTTTCTTTTTTCCCTTAGAATTAAGATATTTAAAAACGCCGGTATTTACTCGAAATTTATAATACGGGAGATAACGATATTGAGAAACGTTACGACAATTTTTGTTAGTAAAACAGGAACGAATGTATTTCTGGTTCTTTTTTCTCTTCGTAGCGATTCTACCTTTCGATACCGTTCGATATCTCCACGAATTTCTATGCTGCGCCCAAGAATCTGACTGGGCCAAACGGGGTAAACCGCGATAAAATCGATTGCCACGATGAAAAATTAATGAACGTTGTCGTGTTTCGCGGCGGTGCGGGTCGATTTCCGGTGAAAAATACGGGAGATCCACCGCTTCGAAGAATCGACCGTATCGTTCATAATTCAACGAAATTCTGCTGCACACGGTTAATCTCCTCCAGCTATTTTCTTCTCCTTTTTTCAATAATCAAATAAATAATTCACAAAGCAAGCGTTTTACGTGACGGTTTTCCGCAAAAGATCATTCAACAAATTGAAATTCATAAAAATAGTCGAAACTTCGCGAATGATATCCTATACTAGTTTCAATCCGAAAAGATAAATACTTACAATCGTAAACGATATTATACTATATTCAGAAAAACGAGTTATCACGATTATAGTAAAATTCCAATCTTTTAAAATTGAAGAAGACCCGTCACCAAAAACAGACCAAAATAATAAAAAAAAAAAAAATGAACAAATACGTGAAAACAATGCACGCGACAAAAAATTTGAAATTTAGGAAAAAAGAACAAGATACTCCATATGAAACACACTTAATATAAAAAAAAGCCGAAGTGGTAAAGAACCTATACGAAACATAACAAAACTTTAAGTAAACTAATTAAGTGAAATAAAATGTTTTGATATTTGATAATAAATGTCGCCATCGGTGTTCGACTTTGCAACATTTAATAGCAAATTATACGTCTGTTTGTGTTACAGAATTTGGATTTTAATGGAAAACATACTACGTTGCCTCACTGTTATCTTGTTCACTAAATTAACATATATTATTGCGAATTAATTAGACAAATTCCTATTAAGATCATAATTATACATAACATTATAATTATTGTAATTAATATTAATATTAATATTATTACGATTATTATGATTATGTTGATTAAGAAAAAGAGTGTAAAAGAGTAAAGACCAAAAAAGTCAAAACCAATAAACAAACAAATCTCTCAGCAACCGCAATCATTATCATATCACTTCACGTCAACCTCATCAAGAAAGAAGAAACAAAAAACACAACCAAAAAAATACAGTAGTAGAAGAAGAAGAGGCCGATCCTCGGAAGTCTTTGATTTTGTAGAAATAAATTCGTGGGTACTCATGGCTTCTGATACGTGTGCGTGTGCCGCGTTCTTTCTCTCTCCCTCCCTTTCTTTTTCATCGATTGCAAATATCTCTGCCCCTTCTTTCTGTTTCTCTTTTCATATATTTTTCGTTTCATGTCTCTCTGACTCTTTCCATTCATCTCTCTTTACATTTTTTTATATTTGCGCTCCTTAGAACGGCCATGGCGCTCTCAAGGATCTCGAAAAGGGAATTCTCGTCTTGCTCCCTTACGCGCAAGCGTCAGGATGCTGAAACGTTATATATAGTCTATCTTTAACAAAATATTCATAACATTATCAAACTGAAACCGTCAAGCGAGTACCTTCGTTCTCGATTTTCGAGTATTTTCTTTTTTTTTTTTTTTGCTTTTTCTACCGACCTTGTACGATTTCTCAGTTCCCTAAAATTGTTCCCTTCTTTCGTTGTATGTAGTAAACAAAATTAGTACCAAAAAATCAGAGAAAAATTATTCTAATGTGTCTTTCCCTTAATTTTGTAGCAAAATACGTCAATTATTGCACATTGTTAAAAAAGCCATTTGAAAAGTATAATCGGTATGTCGTAAAAAAAAATACTACCTTAACTATTCAAAACCGAAAGATCGTTGGTGCATCGTTTTTATCTCGATACGTTCATGTTAGATTATGTATAAACGATGCAACTTTACAATTCAATTTCAATAATGAGAATGCTAGCGAGGACTCCTCTTGACTTATGCTATTTTTCAATGACTACAATTACAACATGTATATTCTTAATATTTTTCGACAAATCACATCAACATAGACTCACCCATATTGGCCAGGAAGAACTGCGGGGTATCCAGCTCGAATGCCAGCAGCGAACGGGAATGCTGAAATCATAAACAGTTCGGAGTTAATCCTATTTACGTTTCTAATGGCCAGCCCTGAACTCGAGCACCCGTCTTCGTGTAAATCGAACATCCTGTTCTTTGCAAATATCTCTACATATTTCTTTCCACCTAGTCTAAACGAGAATATTATTTACCGGTGCCCGTAAAACAGTATATGCGACAACAGATATATTAAGATACGTGTATATTCTTTTTTCAAGAATAGATTTCCGATTTCAGAGAGGATAGAGAGATAAAGAATAAAAAATTTATTAACATTTTTCTCATTTTTGCTATAATATTTGTGATATGTAGAAATAATTATCGTGAAACATTTTTCTTACCGCTTTCATGAGTTAAACTTAATAATACTTTGTTTAATAATACTTTAGTAAACTTTAATAATAGGTATAGTTAGTATAAAGTATAAAAATACACATTGTACTTCGTATATATGGACATAATATGAAAAATTACAAAATGTGTACTATATAGAATAAAACTTCAGGATTAATTTTTTAAATTTAAATTAAATTAAACTGCGGTATATTAAAAATCTTAGTCGAAATATTAAAATTTTTCATTTATTTTAGATAAAATGAACTTGTAAGATATAATACGTTTCAACTCCACTATTTTCTTTTTATTGAATAAATATTGTAAATATAAAGTTACAGATAATAAACAAGTTGATTTTAAATATTGTTCGTTTGTTCGTTGAAACTTGTTCGTTTCCGACACAAAACTTTGTGACTTCTTTTGTGATGAAATAAGTATGAAGTATGTAGCTGCATTAAAAGTTTACGCGTATGGATAATATGCATAACATAGCATTCATTTTGGATACATTTATATTCTGATTATGGTAATGACATGCTTTCTGTCGAAGAATAGATTATCATACATAATACAATTCAAAATCATTATAGATACACATATGTAGCTCTATACATATATAGTAAAATACGATACAAAAAAAAGCAGAGTATCTCAGAAAAAAACATACACTTACTAAAGAAATTGATATCGATAAATCAATGCAACTAAGCAAACTAAAAGAAATGTTTCATATATTGTGATGACATATACTTGTCATGCTTCAATGTTGCTTACAAATACTTAGACTTATATTTTTTTAATATACGAGGCATCTTATAAAAATGTACTTTAAAAGTCAAATATCATAGCGTAGAATACGATCGGTGATTACTTGCACTTTGAATATAAAATATAAATTTAATTTAAATGATAATATTAATTATATTGAATTTGATACAAAATTGGTAAATTCTTTGGGAAGGCATACTTTAATATTAAAATATTAAAAGCATCACAGACTAACTTCAAGACAAAAATGATTCTTGTACGTTGAAAGAAACAAGAAACAAAAGTAGAACCGGCAGTCGGGTTAAAGCAATTTTAGACTTAGGTGCCGAAGCGCCAAGCTATCTTGGCCCGGAGCCACGACTAGAGTTCAAGAAAGTAATTCGAGGGACGCTTTTCGATTTGCACAAATGTCGTTCGTAATGCTGTCTTTTGCCCTTTCGTTGTTGCTTCAACTTCTCAAATTTAAAAGCAGTGAACTTAAATAGTTACAAAAGTGGCAGGGTCGTTATTTTCCAGGAAGTTTAAATTTGAATAAGATTAGAAATTCTAATTATGTATACATCTTTTACTTTTCCCATAAGGTAGAAATTCTAAATTTCCTGATTGGTATCCAAATGAAATATCTCATTAAGAGAACCTTTGTGATGAATTTCCGAGTAACTTGAACACATGTCCTCGATATATCAAGCAGAAGTGTAACTCTTCGGCCAAGAAGTACGTATATATTATCTGTTGCTCTACCGAATGGGATTTGCCGATTTGGCTATGTTTCAACAACGTAAAACCCGTGACAATGACGCACAAAAATCATCTGAAAGATTACAAATGATATCTATTCCGGTAAATTTATCAATGTCTCGGGACAAGGTTTTGGAATTGCATTCTCTGTATAATTCTACGAATTATGGATAATTTGCCAAAAATTTGAAATTAATTCGTTGGTAATACAAACGAATCATATTCCAAAATTTTATCAAATATTAACATTAATGTGAAACGAAGAATATTTGTTAATATATGTATACAGGGTGGTTGGTAACTGGTGGTGCAAGCGGAAAGGGGGTCATTCTACGTGAAAAAAGAAGTCAAAAATATAGAACAACAATTTTTCGTTTGAGGCTTTGTTTTCGAGAAAATCGACTTTGAATTTTCGCTCGGTACGCGTGCGGTACGCTATAACGGATCTTACTGTAGATCGTTGTCTCGATGGAAAAATTAAAAAAAAAAAAATTAAAAAAGAAAATTTCGCGTACCCCCTTTCCGCTTGTACCACCAGTTACCAACCACCCTGTATTTTTAAATACAGAATAAGTCAATAAGATCTAACACTTGAAATAACTCGTTATCTATTTATTTAATGCAAAAATGTTTGCAATTTATTGTATTCGAGGCGACTGATCGGATAAAAACATTTTCGTTTTTTGACGCCTTATATTTTGTGAGATATCAAGGTGACTTTGAATTTTTTAGATAATATCGGTTTCTTTATACTCTGTTGTAGCCGCTAGGAAGATCAATTCATTTGGCCTTGAACCTCAAAAGGAAACGAAAATTTTTGGTGCGTAACTGCATCCCGCGTCGAGCAAGCTCTGTATCGGCTTGAAGATAGACACAAATTAGTATTTTGATATTTGAAACGCGTGTTTTCTTACGTTTGACTGTATCTGTGATAACGTTATTTGACCACCAACGACTAAAAGAAGCTACCTCCAGTATTTACATTATTTTGGACCTTAGATTTAAAGTAAGCAACGCAATACCAAAAAAAAAAATATATATGTATACATAAAGTCAATCTTAAAAAAACTCAAAAGATATAAAACATCAAGGAAATCAAAATGTATTCATGCGATAAATCCCTTCGAAACAATAAATTTTATTTCATAAAGTCAATAGATAACGAATTATTTCAGGTGTTATTCCTTGGCTCACCTTGTGTGTAAAAAGATATCTTTTATAATATTTTGTTAAACGGTTCGAGACAATTCGAACTCTTTTTATATCCATTGATAAGTAAAAATAAGAAATACTAGAATACCAAAGCAATAATTTAAAGTAAATTTAACCGAAGAGTTAACACCTAGGCACCAGTCAAAATAAAAAAGTTTAAGCGACAAGAGACCAAACACCAGCAATTGTCGAGTTTGTCCCAAATATTTCGCACAATTCATGTTCATTGAATAAGCATTTGCATACTGCTGAACAAACTTACTCGCTTGTAGATTACCCCTGGGCTTAGCTCCTAGAATTGCCAGGTTGACGTTTGCTTTGCGACCGTCGATTATAGGGTTAGGGTCTTTGCACGCCCTCTCTGCTGCTGGCCTGTCTCCCATGATCACCTGCGTACAGATCCGATCGATTATTCGACTAATCCTTCCGCTTCACCTGGATCTTGCACGCCTCTCCCTCATAAGCAACGATACAAGCCGTGTATGTACCATACATGTAGTACCCGGATATTTCAACGACGTTTCAGATAATCTATTCTGTTAGTTGTTCTAAAAATCGATATCAATTTTTCAATATAAGCCTCTATTGTTATATACAATAATTATTCGGTTCATTAGCGAAAACCTGGTTTCTAAACTAATATTGGTAAACTGTGTAAAAGAAGCTTAAGAAACAATCAACTTTACGTTCAAACATATTTCTTTGATTATTTTTAAACTTTGTTCGAAACTTCCTGCGGAAACTACTATTTCATGTATGTATGGCATGGAACGTGTTCTATTTTCTTCATTACGCTTTTATTTGTAGCTTGATATTAAAAATATTTAATTTCAAAATAAACGAAACTTCTTTAACTTATAGATAAACGAATGAAGAACATTTAAGACAAACTTTATATTTTATAATAAACGGATCGAACAAAGTATAGATGGTTACGGAATTCATAGATACAGTACAAGAATACTGTATGAATAAAATGAGTGAGTAAATTAATGAAAAAAAAAAATGTCTAAGATATTATGGAATGTTACTGGAATCACTGTAATAATGATCGCCAACTAGTTTTCCAGTGATAGTGTAAGCACTACTACAGGTAATAACGAATATTTTTAACAGAATTTCCTTTCGACAATAAGAGCAATAAGGGCAATAAGGGTAATAAGGACGTTGACTCGTAGATTTCCATATTATCCTTTGTATAAGCAATGTATATTTGATAGGAAGGGAAACTGGTAATGAAGTACACCTACACGTATATACCTTTACGGAAGAAAGAACATCACGGTATACAGAAAATTAACAAAACAAGTCTTTTTGAATATGAGTGAACAAACTGGTTACGTTATCGTAACAAATTATACTATTATCTTTATGCACTTAACATGTTTATTCTAACAGTCAACGGCGGTTGAAGAATCTTTTCGAGTTTATATTTTAAATGAAAGTTCGTAAAAATATATAATCCTATGGGGATAAAATTATTGAAAACAAAAATTACTGCAAAAATAATGCCTACATGGGAATGACATCAAATCATACAAAACAACATGTTAAAATAACAATTTTTCAAACAAAATCATTTTGATTATAAATAACTAAAAATTAAATTCTATCGTTCCTCGTAGCTCCATTTTTTAATTGTAAAACCTTATGCTACAAAATTGTTAAGATTTGTGATCGTCAAGATTTAGTACATATATACCTTTGATATTACTAACAATGGTACAAATAAAAATATACATAAGCTACTCACTCTAAACTATTCACAAAGTCAAAACATTTCACAACAACAGCTATGAATCAGGAAAAGTAAAAACATATCGAATAAATAGAATGTGTTGTTTACGATACTTACGAAACCATAGCCTCTACTTTTTCCAGTCTGCCTATCGGTAATGACCACGGCTTCCTCGATATCACCATATACGTTGAAATGTTCCCTGAGACTTTTGTCAGTTGTGTGGTAGGGTAAACCTCCGACAAAAAGTTTTGTCCAAGTAGTATCTTTTTGTTGAGGCGTAGTACCAGCTAACGCACCAAGGCCCGAGACTAGTTCGTCCGGCCCTGGCGCCCCAACAGCGCCAACCGCACCGACGGCACTGAGACCAGCGGCACCAGGCATCAACATCCTCCAAATTTTGGCGAGATCACCGCCGGACGGGAGGACGACTTGCTCAATTTTGACACCTTCTGTGATACTTTGGTCAACGCTAATTACGTCACAGGCTTAACACCATTTAGACGATTGACGATCTGGTTATCTAGAATTGAAAAGAAATTCAAATTTTTATTAAGTACTAATTCTCTCAGTAGGACGTTCTAATTCGATAAACATTCTTCTTTTAATATAATCTACACTACTCTTAAAAAAAAGCATATTATGACATAAAGAAAGTGTATTATAAATTTCCTTCCCTTTCCTTAAAAAATATTTTTTATTAGAATTTAGTATTCATTGAGAGAGTAATTATTTTTTATGCGCTGTAAAAAAGGAGAATTTTTTCTAAGATGAAAAGATAACTACTGTACGTTTATGCAAAGTATTACTGTCATTAATTATTAAGTATCAGTTACTGTTATCTCTGACGTAATTTTCACAACTAAAACACGAAAAGCGATAAATTTTCTTTGCATTTGCGAACATATTTGGCTTTCTAGACATGATACTCCAGAAATATTTAATAATGAAATTCTTTTTAAAAATATAAACGAATAAAAATAGCATCAAAGATACATATATAATAATAACTATTATGCTAAGACTTGAGAGAAATTGATAAAATTGGATATACATGGTTAAAATTATAAAATGCATGAAATACAATTTTATTGCAACCGAAGAGAAGCAAAATCAATAAAATTCGACGAGAAGACTGAAACATCCTGAAACGGGGCGCGATATGAACAAGGGAAAAGCAGAAAGTACGCGTTTAGAATTCGATACCCGTGATGGACGACCCTCCAACGAATCGCATCGCCCCGCATGATCTTCGTGAAATGCATAAACATACGTGCACAGGCATACAAGGATTTACGTTCATATAAAAAAGATTTCATGTATCCTACATTGCACGACAGTGAGAGAAAGACTAAAGTAAACTGTTTCTCCCCTTCTTATCCCGATACTCCAAGTACTGTTCTACCCTCTTCTCTCAATTCCCTTGAATCGATAATTCCTTCGTGCATATAAAGAGAACAGATAAAAATCCCCTTCTGCGCGGAAGCGGGACCCCCGTACACCGGGAAAAACCGGCGAGCCTGCCGGGAACAAGAACAGAAACAGGCACCACTGGTGTAGTGCCAAAAGAAGAAGGATGCGGAAAGGTGGGTACCTTGAAGAAAAAGAAAAGGGCAAGGAGAGAAGGGACCCTGACCTCCATTCAAGGCTCGGTAACGGCCTGAAAAGGGAGCCAGTTTTACTTCTTGTGAGGAGCAAAACTGCTCGGGCCGAACCTAGCTAGGAGGGTATTTTTCGTGTGGCTCGGCTTTCGAGTTTCTGCAATGCTGCAGGCAAGGATAGAAACAGAGGTCTACAGAAGGGGCCCTCTTTTTCCTTCCCTTCCTCCGTCTCTCTTTCTCTTGCGCATTTTTTCCTTTTTCCTCCTTTCCATATTCTTCCACTTCTTTCTCACACTCATATTGTGAACACCAGGCACAGGCCCTGCGAAGTGGGCCCTACGTTCTCTCCTGATCCCCCCCCT
>NT_176736.1:327382-481257 GCF_000188095.3 Bombus impatiens
GCTGCAGAAAACCGGTGCAGCACGCCGTATAATCATATTGTTGTATTGCCATTGGGTTCCTCCTCCACCACCATCGTTGCTCTTTCTCTTTTTCACTCTTTCTCCCTCTTTCCTCATCCTAGAACCAAACGTAACTACACTTGGGACGTTCGGTCGAGCATAAAGGCCGCTTTTCTGAATTCAGTTACCGTGGAAGCAACGACCGTATTACGTACATAGTTAATAAATACTATGTTTTTACAATTCCAACATTTTTGTAATTTTCTTCTTGAATACGCTAGCAAATGAGATTTCGACAGCCGGCTGCGGGAATTTTTAGGTATTCCTCCACCACAAGTGTGCTTCGAAGATCCAAGTTCAGATAACAGGCACGTTAGTATAGCCTATACAATTCGAACATCCCGGTTCTCGTACAAATACTACAAGAACTGAATCTCTTGAAAAAATAGAAATTCAAACATGGAATATTCTCAACTTTGTTATCATTTAAACACTTGATTGTCTGTTGTCTTCTACATATTTGCTGGCTTCGTTACAACAATAACAACAGACTACTTGAATTTTATATCGAATTTCTAACTTAAATAAAAATTATAATTATGTAATATATAATTATAATTTAAGTTACAATTATTTAATATATAATTATAATTTATAGAAAGTGTACAAAAAATAACTGTCAAAGGCCAACCGAATAATGAAAATAACAAGAGGTCGTTTTGTTAACAATATAAACATAGAAAATCTTAGAAGAAGAAGATATTGTAGAATATCCATGAATGTTACTTGGGTAACATTCAAAATTAGAAAGTTATTTAAAACGGGAACGTTTGTGCATTTGGTTCAGTGCACAAGAATCTTCACACCGAGTCGAGTAAAACGATTCTATAAAAAGTAATATCAGCAATTCGAGATTCTTATAAATCAGTTGATTTTTATAAAGCAAGAAAAAATATGCGCTCGTTCGTATAATATACTTGAAAGCTACGTGCATTAACATTGTAAATATGTATTTCGCGCACTTTCCTTTTAATAGAAATCATTATGACATGTATAAAGCATCGGAAAAAATAGTTCCATCCTTTCAAGTAGTATAACCGGCCACTGTAACAACTGTACCTAGAGCATGATAACTAAGATCTGTGTCGTGCATAGATATGTTTAATCCTACTACTCTATTTGAAAATAAGATCATTAATAAACGTCTGATATGTTTCATAGAATAAAAAATAATAGAAAAAAAATAATTTATGCTATTAATAATTTTAGTATATTAAATTTATCAATCATATAGTAGATAAAACGTTACTTATAAGCTGAAGAAAATAGGTCAAAATAATATTTAAGTGAAAATAACATACATAATAGTATCTGAATATTAATTAGTCACTTAAGAAAAAAAGATACGCGTGCATTAAAATCTAAAAGTAGTAATACTGAAGCAATTTCATAGAAATAGTTTCGATACAACTAAAGAAAGTCTCAACTACATATAATTGTGTTCTGATCACGGTGCAGCCTCGCACATTCGACACTGGCCGATTGCCACGCGCTCGACGAAACACACTAAAATATCTTCTCGGCCAAAGTCGCAAAGGCCAGAGTTTTAGAAAACACAAGACGATGCCCGGCTTTGCTCGTGGACCGTGAAAAAACTTTGTAGAAAGAAACTTTTTAAACGTGAATCAAACGATGCCATTACCAGTTGGATATACGAAATTTCTTTTTTTAACACGTTGGTTGAGATGTTATTGTAACTCTAAATGTTGTATCTCTTAAGAGTGCATAGAATTAAAAGCATCGTTAAATTATTTATGTTCTATATCAGAAGACTTGTTGAAACGCAATTGACAATGATCGTGTACGGTCTTGAAAAATGTATATGCTACAAATACTCAGTACCATGCAATTTTAATTGCTACTATTCTTGAAATGCAAGAATACTATACATATTCTTCAAAAACGATTTCTACTGGATGAAGATTATATTTTAGATTCTTATATCAAGCATATATTCTGTTTCTAATAACAATAAAACTTATATTCAAATCAAATTATTTTATGGAATATTTGATAATATATAGGCAATACGATGACACTCCAATTAGTGACCTTATTACGCGATCATTATTTTAATTTTAATATTGCGCTACACTTTGTTTACATAATATTATTTCTTCTATATATAAATCCTCTATACATTTCTTCTATATAAAAATTCCTATAAAATATACGTATCATTGTATTGTACATAAAAAATTACAATTTTAAATAAAAATATATTTCCTTTTTCTGGTAAAAAATATTGTATATCCTGAAGCAACGTATCTATCGAAAAGTCAGAAAAAGAAATTAAAAAAAAATGATGATTCTCCGTTCATTTACGCCAGACGGCTGTAATCACCTGCACACGTTTCCAGGCCTTCTGCTAAAGAGAAATCGTCGAGCCGACGTCGAGGTTTATTAATAAACGTTGTGGTACACGTGCCCGTCGTCGTGTACCCCTTTGTCGCGACGAGACCGCTGCAACGGGGGTGAAAGAGGAGCGACCGAGAGAATAAGCAGATCGTTTTACGAACACGCAAGATGGCCTCGCCGAAACATTTGGCCATCGGATAAACAGTATTTTCTAGACATATTTTATAATCTCTTGCCCCATTTCGCTTACTTTATTAAAATGATATTACAATATGGGAATATTCATTCATACTGCAAATATCGATCTAAATTCATTAAAGCATTGTACATGCAAGAAAACCTTTCATAACGTTTCCAACAAATTATTATTTAGAAATATTGACATATAACAATGGCGAATAAACAATTACATCAAAATATGTATTTGTAACGGTATTGTGCTATGCAATGCCTACTTAGTAACTCCATAATTATGTTATCGAAGAGCCAAAATATCGGATATGTTTCAACACGATTGAGTAATCGAAACTCCAACGGAATACTTGTATAGAAGCGACGTAAATGTTCAATACGCACCTTTAATTTTTCGAAGCACTATCACCTGATGCACTGGAACGTTGCTTTTTAATCCCAATGAAAAACACCAGGAAGATATTCACACCAATAACGTAGGTATCCTTCCAGCAGTGCAATTATCAGTTGATGATAAAAATCGACGTTATAAATTAAGTGCACACGTTCAACAGCCGTTCGCGTTAGGAAAATTTTGATTCATTACTACGATATGGGAGAGAATTTCCCGAAATCTGACACGTTTAATGAACTGATAATATTAACGCGAAACACTTTTGATGACACGTAAGTACGTAACGAACGATATACTTTACAACTAACAATTTTTTGTACACGCACACATCCGACACGAACGAAGGCCCACGTGCGAGTACCGAACTGCCTTTAAGTTTGCAGTTACCGTGCTGCGCGCCAGTTCGTCGGGTTCTTCGACGATTTGTAATTTCATTGGTCCACTCAAACCCCCACTATTGTGTAGTACCAGTAGCGTAGCGCAACGACGACCAAATGAGACACGAATGAGATGCAAAAAGTAAAATCAGTTAGTGACGACGTGTTGACAAATCTTTCGTCATTTTACCTCGTAGAGGGATTTTAAATGCTAATTAACCGTGGATTAGAAGCTTTCGTGTTATTATCGAAATGAAAGATCCTATGTTTTTACTTTCTGATAATTATACGTTTTACTGATGATTTCCCATTCTTGAGAATAGAACAAAGAAATAGAGATAAAATTGATTTTCATTTACGCCATTTGTAATTACTCATACAGCACGAGATATAACTTTAACTATGCGGCATTCGTTTATTCTCTTTTTCAAATTTATGACACCATTACTCACGCTGTTATAATGGATAGAAAAGCAAACAAAAGACATTGTGGGTTAACTTTTATGCATACAATCACATTATTGCCACCTATTTCTTCTTTTAATTACTACTGACTAACGTATTTTTAACAATGTCGAAATTAAAATGTAACAAAATTTAGAGACAATGTGACATTGGTGCATTTGCGACAGCGTTGGAAAGTAGCAATACCAATCCGAAATGATCCTACAGGATCCACGAGGCAAGGCGGTGGTCCGTCGAGGAGTATCAGCTGTTCGAATTATTATCGTTGCAGGCGACGGCAGATGTTCACTAGGCTAAAACGCTCCCTCGAAGGCTTTGAACCCGCTGATCTCTTTTCTTCGGAGCGGGTGAAAAACTTTCAAGGAAGCCTAACATCCCGTTCAATCTCACACAATATCCAGTTCCTTCTCCTTGGTTTTCATAAGAGAATGAAACAAATTAAAAAAGAAACAATTAATAATGATAATAATGAAAAGAGGAATAAAAGCTTTCTCGATTTAATTCAATAGGAATCTTTTTAAACACGGTGTTTGTAACTTCAAAACTATATTTCATTTGACTTCTATTACTTCAAATGCTTCTGAGTGTCCTTCTTTATGACCTTATTTTAATATTATTTATTATACAAAATAGTCAGTTTCATATGGAATAACAACTTCCAAAACATTGAATATACATATATGTATGAGGTGTCCGCAGTAATAAACAGACAAAGGTAATGTTTTTAAAGGATCTCATAGATAATTGCGGCAAAGATAATTTAACCAATCTCTTCTTCGATTTTGCACAATCGGTTACCTCTGTGTGTAGCATTGTTCGAAACCTGCCGTAGTTACGTGTCACGAAGTACGTATAAGATATCATCGTCGTCTGCGTTTGAAGGAGACCCCATAGGTTTGTGGCACGCGCTGCCAGCTGCCCCACAGCTGTCTCTCTTCTCTGTCGTCCCCCATACACGAGACCGGGGTTCTTACCAGAGTGTAGTGCATTTACCACACAGAAGGAGTCTTTTCGCCTCTACATGCATGTACACCAAGTTCAAAATGCGTGTGTCCAAAACATATTTCGTAGGTATACTTACGTACGTTGTTACGTCGTTGCGTACTCGATGAGGTGCACCCTTGAGAAACGTCGAGACGTACGGCTCCAAGAGATAAACCGACACTTATTGTTTAGGAATGAGGTGTTTCTTCGACACATTTTCAAATATTTATAATATTTCGCATTCCAGTAGACACTTTTAATTTTTCTTGCAAATTTGTTTGAATACGTAATAAGAACGTGCGGCTAAAATTATAATACATAATTATTACGTGTATTAACCACAATAAAAAACGTACATTTTGTTCGTACAAAATTCATTAGATCAAACTACTTTACTGATCACGCGTGTATACTAATAGATATACTCGCAAATAGTAACACCTTGTAAGAAAGAAATCTTGCTACAAATGTGCATAAAAATGTTCAATAAGATGTAAAATACACGGGAGGATGAGATAACACGCTAAACAGAGAATAAACGTGGAATATAAAATAAAGATCTTGTGAAAAGATCAGTTTATATTTTTATGAAAATTCTATGGTTCACATTGTTCTCAAATATAAATTGAAACTTCGTAGATCTGTACTATATGTACTTCTATTCACATCCAATTGGTCCTACAATAATTGTTTCTTGAATATATACGGTAGCAATATTTTATCGTTTTACTAAAATGCTCTGTGGGGTTTTACATTTGCGGTTTCTCATCCGGTTTGTCCGATACGCAGGAAATAGTCCTGAAGTGTCCTAGAGGATGCAAGGCTATTAGGTTTCGCGTGGAAAAAAGTATGAGCGATGTAGAAAAAGGTGGGGGGAGGAATAGTGACAGGAGATGAAGAGAGCAAAAGTGCTTATACTGAAAGTAGAAAAAAAAACGGAAAATCAAAGTACGCACGATGGAGACCGGAAATCCCAGGGCGTTCAACCCTGACACCCGGTATATATTTAGACTTAAGGAGACACACTCTAATCTGATCGCATAGATAAGGATGAACAGCCTATCGAATGCAATATCTTAAAACATAGTAAGTTTGTTGTATTTTAAAAAACAAATCAGTCACTTTCTAGAGAACAACCAGAATACAAACGATGATAACAATAATAATAAGTAATATGCAGAAGATCCCCGGCTCGTGTTATATAAAATGGAAATTAATTAAATGAACTAAAATAACGTGTACATTGGCATCCTTTGGCAACTTGCAAATTTGTGCAATAGATAATCTACGCCGTTTCTGAGGAACTATGTTCGTTAGCACATTGTCCTGATAATATCGACATCCCTTTCCCTCCTCGAAAAAGAGTTAACGCTTCCGTGAAGGAAGTCGATCGTTTCCTATTTGCTTATTGCATAATCACGCACGCAATACTGTGTCAGTGTATCGAGTCTACCCCTATTCATACATCAAGTTTCAAAATAACCAAGCATGTGTGTATAGGTATAGGTTTCACACTTCTTAAATATTTACTGGATTTTATCAAAATAATTATGATTTCGTTACGTAATGAAACTATAATTATGTTATCAAAACTTTCATTTTCAGATCGTTCCTCAAAAATTTGTAAGTTATATATGCTATACTTTTTTCAAATTTCCACAATTAGATAGAATGTCTTATAACATTTCTTAATATTTCTTAATTGTTAAAAATTTTATGCCTCCTGATATATCTAAAATAATGAAAATGGCGCTAAATAAAAAATTTGATTAAAATATTCTTAACTTAAAGCTAATTAAAATATTCTTACGGTAAGCAGTATAAGTAAGTAACGCGTTTTATAGTTTAATTAAATGAATAATGAAGATCAGAGGACAGATAAATTTTCTTTGTGAAAAACCATTCGTAAAAGCTGCAAAGTATTCGCGTCTTTAGAAACACAATACCAGCAGTGGCGGCCTTCTCGAAATAGACGAGAAGCCCAGCCCTCCAAACTCGTCCGAAAATAAAACAGGTTTCTTCCCTGCAAACCACGCTGTCCGATTGGTAGACTGACAGAAGAGTTTGCCGATTAAGCGACAATTAAAAAGAATTGCGATTTATGTTCCATTATTGTCAGATTTTGTACAGAAAGGTAAGTTGCAACTCGCAATGATTTTCCGTTTACAGATTATAACAACGACTTAATTAATTGTTCAAACAATCTACAGTTCACAAAAACCAATAGGTACATTTTCTCAATTTGTAAATTCTATTACCAACAGCGTATATTATTATATTATAGAGATATTGTAAATGTAATGAAAAGCGATTATTCTGGACTTATTATTTCAAAAAACACTTGGTTAACAGTCACACGACAGGTATCACACGACACATTACTTACAATACAGTTACAAAGTGTTAAAAAAAATAATTTGATGATTATAAAACAAATACTTCTTCGTTTAATATAGGAATAGAATGTTTAAAAAATAAATAATGCGTCATAAATCATAAACTTCTATAATTCAGCTTAAGATCTACGTAGAATTTAAGAGCGCGCTGCTTTTATAAAATAATTATAGGTTATGCTGTTAAATTAATTAAAAATTAATAAATTTAATAAATTAATAAAATTAATAAATTAAAAAAACTGAACACAATATAAAGATCAGTATCAATGTGAATAATTAGTGTATGAGCGATAGACATTTGGCGTATGACTTGCATTAAAAACTATTAATTCCATTATACTTGATTCATTTTCATCTTGAAACCATACCCAATACATTTTTTTCTTATTCATACTCTTGGAATAACCATTATCTTCATTTTTATTCGATACATTGTTCATTAACACATGTCTTAATACTTTCACCTTTTTCCGTTTATTCTTTGGCAAATTCTTCCGCATATTAGCATTTGCATTATATGCAATTTTTTTAGCAGGAAATTTACTAAATGATTGCGGAGACTGTGTTTTATCATTCACTTCCAAAATCATATTCCTATTTTTATATTGCTTCATGTCTTTATCGAAAGACCATATATTCGTTAGATTATATATTTCTGCATATATTTCATGTACTTTCTCAGAATTTTCGCGTTTATAATTCCTTTTTCTATTCAACTTCATAAAAGAGTCATTAGTTATTCTAGCTGATAAAAAATGTGTCATAGTTTCCCATGATGAGATATTGACGTCATGATCATTTACTATTGGACGTATTTCTAGAAACATAAATATTGTTAATATAAAATAACTATTCTACTTTATGATACTAGAAGTTGCATGCAAATTTTTTATTCTGTAATGTAATATTAGTATTAATTTCAATAGAAATATTGTATGATAATTATAATCTTTGACGGTTTATCTATTTAAGAATATAAAATCTTGTATTTCATTAATATTCAAAATGAACATGTTAATTTTTCAAAGTTTTATGTTATTTATATTATTGGGTTGTTAGTAGCAGTTCTGACTGTTTAAATATAAAATTCAGTTTTATTCTTGACTGGAATGGGAGACGAATTTCAAATAACGGAACATCAAAACGAACGAAATTAATCAATCATCGATTCATTTCGAACGAAAATTCAAATCAATATACTCCCAGTTCGTTATTAAGTACAATAATTGCAAAGAAATAAAAAATCAATCAATCGTCACTATTAATCGTCAATAAAAGGAGTATCATTTTTTTGAAAAACAATAGCTAAACTAAAAAATGTTGAACCTTAGTTGGATTTTCCTATCCTATTTACTCTATCCATCTATTTTACAATATATTTTACCACAAAATTTCAGGCACTAGAAGCCTATGAAAACTGTTTGAAAGAGTCCATTATTTTTAAAAAACGAAAGTTTCCCGAACAAGCAATTATAAGATCATTAATAGATAGTAAATTGTGCTTGAAAAAAGGTAATATGTACAATGTTCAATGAAAATGCTATTTCCATAAAGGTACGTTTCACTATGAACTTTTCAAACAATTCAATACTTAATGTTTAATAGCGTCTGTAATCATAGAATTGCATTATCGAATAGAAATATTACACGCACAGTAATACTTACTTGTTTCGTAATAATAATATAGAAGTATTGAAGTAAAAAACAGAAGTAGAAATACTTTTATTCTTTCACAATACATATTATGTAGTAATGTTTTCTAAACTATTCTTTGAATTATACGAGAACGTGTTCATTAAAGGAATGTAATGAAGCAATCCGTAATTATTAGTGATCTATCCAACGTAGGTACACAACACATTGTTAGTATAGTACATGAAGGACATAGTTATTTACACCCAACTAGGACATATACATGCATATATATACTAAGAGACAATTCATACAATACATACAAATCATTCTACTGACCGATAATAATCATTTAACACTTATGTAACTGAATACATGTTATATTATACATTTAATTATATCTTTTAAAAATATATCATGAAATTTATTTCATTAATTGAAGGATAAAATATTTTATTTATTAGCATATTACTCTATCATGAGCATTTACATTGTTACGTGGTTTATACGTTACAATGATCCTAGGCTACAGGTCTGAAATCAGTATTGGTAAATGGTGGTGTATTATCTGATGTATAGAAAAATCGTTTATAGTCGTTAGGCGGATATTCGGGATCCTGATGAAACTGACTCGATGGATAAGAATCAACAGGTGGTACGGAATAATAGCTATATCTGTTATCTGAATAAAAATTCACAGGTTTGTCATAAGAAGGTAAATTGTAATTAGTATGTTCGTAATCGTGATATTTATGTTCGTACGATTCCGTAGTAAAATCGATTTGGTTTATGTCTTGTGGATATCCTTCATAATAGCCATAAAAAGATGGATTTGTTTGGTTGTTATTCATTGTTGAATTTTGTGTAGTATTGATTGTCATTGAAATTTGAGTCGCATTTCTACTAGCTGTGTTGGTAGGAACCATTGTTTTATTTATAGTTTGTAGATTCGATGTCATTAACGAACTATCAGCATTTTCACGTTCATTGACAATATCTTTCACCAAGTTGCCTTGTTTCGTATTAACTCCTTTTCGCATAATGCACGCAATAGCAGAAGATGATTGTATCTGTTAACAAATGAGATACTGTTATAAATTATATTAAATGAGATGATTATATAAATTATTAAATATTTCTCTTATTTTCTTATAACAAAAGTCAGCTTTATAATGTATGTGTAATGATATCTATCGAAATTTGATATTCATTTTTAATCTGCTACACCACTTTATGTACTCTTCCTATATGTTGCTTATAGTAATACGAATAAAGTAGAAACTACTAGTTAAAGCAGGACATTATTCAATAACCTAGAAGAAATTAAGCTTAAATTCATTTTTCGTACTTGTGATTAAACATATTTATATGAAATATTATGTCAGCAATGTTTATATATGTAATGTTCCTATAATATTCATATTAATTGTTAGATCTTTACAATTATAGCAAAATTCAACAAAAAATTCGAAATACCTTTTAAATATTTTAATAATAATTTATAAACACATAGTTAAATCAATTTTTATTCAATGATAAATTTTTAAAAAATAAGGTTGATAAGTGATATTTCAGTTCATTATATGGCACAAATAAAAGTTAAACACATACTTAAATGTATAAACATATTTATAGAAAACGCGTATACTAAAATGATGATTATATCTCTTTAAATTAAATGCCATGAAAAATGAAATATCAGATAATTTTCTGGTCTAATTTCTATTTGCTCACTTTACCAAATCCTTACCTTCTCTTCCGCGTTCCGATCGCCCTCCACTTGGGACTCTACACTCTTGTCAGTATCTTCAGTGTCGTTCGGATTTTTGATGTTTTCAATTTTCTGAGCTTCCTCTACATATTCGTCACTATTATTTAGCAGATCAGTTGGTTTGTTATCGAACAAGTTCAATACTTGCGGATTTTGTGTTAATGGTTGAAAATTGTTTTGTATCCCATTAATTGACTGTGACCGTAGTAGATCCCATAAAGGATAAATTCCGAAAGGAGTGGCTAATATATAAGGATACGACACGTAAGGATAAGGATTATAAATTGCAGCAACTTGAGGTGAAATTCGAGAAGCACCAACATTCACACTCAACGGTGGCAATTTGGTGTAGGTTTTTACATCGGACGACGCTGCACCTGCTAAACCACCAACACTTAAACCAGCTAGAAAAGCCAAGCTTCTTAAAATTTTTGATTTCCTGTTCGAAGAGTCGATCTTCATATTAGCAATTTTCTCTAAGCCTTGTAATGTAACCGAGTTTTGTTTCGAAGACGTATCCATCCGAGAAATTTCTTTCTCTGGCATCTGGATGTTATCACTATCTGTAGTTGTTGCTTTTAATGATCTATGGATTACTTCTAAATTTTCTGTCGTTGCTGTAACTCTGTGACGTATTCCTAAATAAAGCGTAATAATTAATGATACAATTCCACTGGAATGTAAATGTATTTATTATTATTTATATTTAACATAAATATAAATACTTACTACCGCAGTTAATAAATACAGTTAAAAGCACAAAGATCGAGAAATTCATTGTTACTGCTTGATGTTCCGAACAAGAATGAGAAGAAATTGAGGAATCTATTTGACAAAATTCAAAACCTGCGGGTTGCCCTCATCTTCTATCTTGTGAAAGTGTGTTTTCTAGATATGGTCGAAAATATGTTAATTGTGCCTAAGTTTCTTCGTTAAAATATGTGGGTTTTACTATGCATATTAAATATCTAATTTTAACATTATTGTTTATAGTAATAATATCAAATTTTCTTAATATAAAAATTTTTATTATTAAAATTATTTTTAAATTTTTCATTACTTACACAAATACATTATTTTAATAGAAATAATAATTTAAGAGATAATATACAGGCATAATATTAAGCTGCGACATTATTTTAGTTTTTAAATTTGGCGGGCATTATAGCGACACTATCTATATATATATATGTATATCGTGTTGCTTTAGTTCCGCCATAGAAGTCTACTTTTACGAATCAACGAATTTTCAGACAAAATGACTGGTTCAGTTGAAGATAGTACACATTTGAATGACAATATAAACGTGGAATTTGCGACTCCTGAAAAGCAAGAAGCACGTGCATTTTTGCGCGAACGATTTCTTCGTGTAATTACTGGAATTGTTGGTATGAAATAGCACTTTTTTAAACCTATTTCCTTTTTCTTCAATCGAATAAAAAAATGTTTTAACATTCCTATAAATGCATAATCTTGTTTAAATTTTTATAATAGCAGCTTTCCAGGAAGTTAGAGCAGTTGAGTATAAAATTGCTCAAATGTGGCGCCAGTATCAAAAAAAACTTAGCCTAATGCGCGAATGTACATAAATTATTAATTTTTTTAATGTCAAAAATATTATAAATAAAACAATTTAGGAATATAAAACACAAAGAAACTACATGATAAATTTACAATTAGAATTATTATTATCTTTATTTTAAGGCTAACTAGAATTATTTGAAAAGATTCATCATGTAATCATAAATTATTTGTTATAGGTAAACAAGCAGAATTTTATCTGTATGAAAATACACAGGTTTCTGCTCAATTTAGAGGTTGTGATGTGGATTGTTTAGAAGTGTTTGTACGGAACTTGGAAACACCATTAGGCACAATTCCAGAAGCTGTTTTAAGAGCAAGTGACATTATTTATCTAAATATCCATGATATTAATAAAGAATAGTAAAGCTTCAAAATACAAGTAAGTAATATTAACTCTTTTATGTTACATAGAAAAGAATACTTTTATTTTTCAACTTTTTTTTTAGTAACTTATATAAATATTTATTTACATTTTACAATTCACGAACGACGCATATTTAACATTGTATTTATTTCCGAAATAATACGTCTTAAGTGATCAATGATTTCCTTGAGATGTCTATTTTTTAATACCACTTGCTGAAAAAATTAAATATAACATTTTAATTTATGAAAAAAATATTTGTTTCCAATGTTTTATATTAATGTTTATACTCACTTCCATGATTTCCTTGCTTTCCTCACAAGCAAGTCTGTAGGCTTCAGAAGTCTTTTTCTCATCGGATTTCATATCCCATTCTTCTTTTAAAGGAATTAGACTTTCTATATGCGTATATTCCATACCTTGAAGTTGACAGTTTTCATTGCATTTTTCATAAATTACTCTCAAACGTCTAAATAATAATTTAAGTGTCTTTAATTGATCCTGTACTTTATTCTTTTTTTCATTAGCTAAATTTGCACCTTGTGCCATGCCTAAAATTATAATGCTGTATAACATAATTGAATGTATATCGAATACAACTAAGTAATCTTATTATACCATTTGGGGGTTGAAGAACTCTTAATGTTTGGAAGACTTCCAGGGTGCGACTAACAATGTCTTGTACAGTTTCTTGACCAAATCTGCATAAACTAGCAGTGTTAAATTCTTTATTGTGTTGTTGTTGTTGAGGTGGTGGTTGCGTAGGTGGAACAGGAGTTTGTGGTGTTGTAGCTTGGTTGCTTGCTTGATTACTCTGTTGTACCATTGCAGCTTGTTGCTGTTGTTGTAATTGTAATTGTTGCTGTTGCATCTGTTGTACTTGTTGTTGCATTGCAACTGACTGCTGTTGTTGTTGCTGTTGTGCCAATACTTGTTGAGCACTGGGCATACCCATAGTATTGGAGCCTACTCCACCTATACCAACTCCGACTCCTACACCAACTCCAAATTGTTGTGGATTTACCATACCTATCAATATTTTGTATTAATATTACTGTATTCCTCTAATATTTGCCTCTTGGTCACTTTCTGTAACTAATACTTATATTACATTATACTTACTACCTTGTTGTGGCCCCATTAAGCCAGATACCATCTGTCCTCCGCCAAACTGCGTTCTCATTGCAGATTGTTGTACACTAGGGAACCCAGATGGGAATGGATGTTGCTGGCCAGCCATGTTATTTCGATCTTGTCACAACTTTAAATTTGAAAAATTAAATTGAATGTAAATGTGTGATAGTGTAAAGAAAATCAGGCAATAATTGAAAAATTGTTAGGTTAAGTACCCTTGTAATACTATATTTTGGCTATTTATATATATTTTACAATTCCGGACAACACTTTTATTTAAAAAATTTGTCTTCAAATAACTGATATTTTATCTTTAAATGTAAGAAGCAAAATAATCATTAAAATGCTAATCCTAAAAGTCACAAATTATATTAACTTTTTATTACATTAACGAAATCAATATTTTTTGTTACGATATGTTTCTTACTTGGTAATAAATCGAAAATTACAGAATCACGCCATCAGCAGAGAAGCAATAATAAAATATGCACATTTCCACTAACATGTGCAACGTAAAAGGCACAAATTACATCTTACATGCACATTGTTGACATCACATCGCGCATCTATAGAACTAGAGAGGAGATGAGAGTGTTCACCCCCGCATTTCTGGTTGTTTCACAGTACAGGTGCTGCCCCATGCGGCATAGTGCTGAAGGTAGAACACGCTGGCATATACAAGAATCTATGTATTTAAATTTAAAGTTAGGAATTTGCCTTGTTTTTTGTTATATACTAACGCAGACAAGAACCTATTGAGTTCCATGCTACAAGAACCTAATTAATTGTACGGTTCTACAGAAATGTTCGTCCCTACTTTTCTATCTGAGACCATCTTGAATAAATGCGGCGTCTTGTATAAATCGGGATGCGTTTATATAAATAATAGATTGTATTTCCTCGAAATTCACTTACAATATCATATCATTTTAATTAAAAAATATTACGGGCATATTGATAAAATGTCATAAAAAAGGGCTAATAATATAAAAGATTTATTATTGTATTGTTGGCTTATCGATATTCGATCTTGAATAGAAAAAGGACTATGTAATTGTATTATTCTAAATCCTAAAATATCATTAAAATGCTAAAATGCGAGGGTTCTTGTAGCGTTGAACTTAATAGGTTCTTGCCTATGATAGTATACAATCAAATAGAGCAAATCCCTAATTTTATAGGGATTATATATATTTTTGTATATGCTGACTCGTGTGACCTTCAGCACTTCGCCGCATGGCGCAGCACTAGTCCGGGAACAATCAGAAGCATAAGCGTGGACACTCATTTCCTCTCTGTTATTATGTTGTATTTAAAAAATAATGTATATAAAACACGATATCATCCTGAAAGATCATCTTATTAAAATAAAATTTTGACAGGGAGAGTTACGTAAATATAAATTCTTGTAATCAATAATGGCAATAATGTAGTATAAGCGCAAGGGCAGCAGCTTTTACTATGTTAGTAACAATCGTCTATTTTGATATATATCTATTCATTGTTTTTGTAGAATAGAATTCTCTTTCCTAAAATTACAATATAGTGATATCTTTTAAACTTTCTTCCGCCCGTCATTGTATATATAATATACAGCTATATCTTTAAAATATAATACTATTTATAATAAGAATATATACATATACTTACGTTTTACAGACATTATGTTTTCCAATTTGTTTTCATGTATATTTCACAATATACGTGCACTGAGAATCTAGTAAGTGAGTATACGTTATACTTTTTGCTGTTCAAAATTCCATTATATATACGTAAATGTATAACATTAATATTCTAAGAATTTTATGTGAATATAATTTATAGATACAAAATGTAATGTATACCTCTTTTATTTTTAATATATAATAATATTAATAATATTATATTAATATTATTAATTAATAATTATAATTATTATATTATTTATATAATAATTAATAATATTATATAAATAAATATTTTTAATATATAATTTTAATATATAATATAACATTATTATAATAAACATGGATATTATAATACCTGGCGATAAATTTAATTCCAAATTTATTACAACAAAATATAAATACGCTTTTGTTTATTTCTTTTCACTTTTTGTTTTTTCACTTTTTCACTTGTATTTTAAAATTATATAAATAATATTTTATACAATATTTCTGCATTTAAGTATAGATGTGTACTAACGATTATATGTTAGAGAAGAATAGTGAAACATCCCTCAGAACGCAGGATCAAAGTCGATGTTAAATTCTTGGAAAGATACATAGGGCCAAATTCGGTGGTATTCGAACAATGTCCAAACAGGAGATAAGGTCAGTGCGCACGAAATGAACACAGTAGACATAACGGCCCAATCTTCAGTCCCCATGCACCTTGCTTGCTTTTGCCTTCACATTGTTTTTCTGGCACAGTCAGTATCTATCTCGTCGCAGACTGTTACTGGACGCTTTAAGATACGTGAACGAAAAATAACAGTGGCAAGTTGATCATCTCCGGTACGATGCCTCGCAAATCATTATTTTTCATTGTGCTATTATTCAGCTTTGTTCTATATGTTGAAAACAAGGCGATTGAAAATCGAAATTTTCAATCTAATATTGCAAATAGTGCTTCGAGGATACAAGATCAAAACATAAATGAAAACATCGACTCCGAGGTAATCAAAAGTGAACGCTCAAATAGGAAAATAAACCACACTACTTGTGTCGGAAATTGTAATGAAAAAAAACAGAAATTTTTAAGTGAAAGCAAGCACATATGCCCTTATGAAAGTAAGGAATTGTGCTTAATATTCTCTTTGTCAAAAATTGCTAAAGTTCAAGTGGCTAATTTAAATCAGCCTTCGACGCATCACAGTTTAAAATCAAATATTTTTGACAGTGTGTCAAAAGATGCCAGAAATTCAAAAATAAACGAAGAAATAAAGGAGGAAGGGCAGTTCAGGCTCAATTTCGTAAATCGAAACGAGGACAAATATTTCCAGAATTCTTTGGAGAAACAGATGAAATCATCGAACGTTCATTGTCGAGCAATTCATGATGTTTATATACCAGAAGTGAAGCAGAATTTACCAGCTTTTGCTTGTGTATTTGGAAATAATACGTTCGTTTTGTCGAGTGAAAGATTTCTTCAAGATCGACGAACATATTTGGATATAAAGATTGAGGAAAATATATTTAAAAATATAAAATTTGCTCCGAAAATGTCCAGAACCAATGGATTTGACGTGGTACCTGCTCTGCTTATTTTAAATCGCATTAATAATAATTACAGGATAGAAATGCACAAAAATATCCCTAATGAAGGAAAAATCGATCAGTCAGAAGAAAGCCGATAAGAGATTATCAAGAAATAATCGTGTTTCATAGAAGATTCAAATTTTGTTAGGTAAACAATACATGTAAATATGATAATTGTAACTATATCAGTAACTATATATTTGTTGCAATTGAAAGGAAGTTAAACAATTTTATAATGTAATTGCAAATATTTTTCACGATTTTTTTTCTTCCAGTTCTGATGTATTGTTGTTAAAATATTTGATATAAATGTAATTCGAATACAGCTCGCAGTCTATTTTATTTTGTATCCTATCTTTAAAATATCTTTATTCGAGCATAATAGGCATGACGTATTCTTGTAGATCGACAATGCATAGTACACAATATTGTAATTCGATTTGTAACACTTGACAATAAACATTTGAATCTTAAAATCCATTGGACAAGTTTTATCACATAATTCTACATTGTTCATATTGCTATAAATAAATCTCACTATAAATGCTATATTATCATCTTATCATCTTAAGTCCGATCATATTATCATCTTCACTTCGAATTTCCTAGATCGATTCTCTGTTCGTCCTTCTTCTGGTGTCGGTAACGTTTTTGATGAATGGGTTGTTTTTTGAACATTGGACGAAACATTCGAAAGTGGTTGTTCCTTGACAGGTGGTTTATCATTTATCGTGAGTTGAGTTGTCGGATGACTTTCTTCAGTAAGATGTTGCGCAAGATCCTTAGATATTGACGATGAATCGTCGGTGATGATTCGATCGTTCAATTTAGTTCCACTAGAAATTCGTTCGTTAGTTTCCTGATTCGATTTATCCAAAGTCGATGTTAAAAGATGCAAATTGGAATCATGTATATTATCTAAATTTTTTATTCCTTCCCCGATATCAGTTCGTAAGTTTTCAAGATCTGCTTTTTCTTCTTCAGTTAATGGATTAACCTTAAAAATAAAATATTAATTTTGCCAATTGTACACACATTTGAATAATAGTTTTGAATTCGTTTTACTACAGAATGATAATTACTATATTTTAAATGAAATCGTTATAACTTATATTTTTCAAAATGAGGATTATAAGTTGCCCTTTGTAAATTTAACTTCAATTGCATATTTTATATTTACAGAATATTCACAAAGAAATCATATTTCGTTTTGCAATCTTCCGTATATATTTTACTAATTACAATAGAAAAGATATCGATACAGATTCGTAATTGTTCGTTAGCTACTAATTTATAATTTTCTTCTAATGCTTCAGTGATAGGATTTACGAATATTTCTTACCACTGTATGTTCCGTTAGAACCGATATAATTTATTTCTTTCAAAAAGATTAATGGTTAAAAGTACTTTAATTTTTGTTTGTGTTCTGATTTTAGACGAAACCCTCACATGACTTAGTATATGTAGCAATAACACGTTCGGCAATGTTGGTAATTATGAAGCGTGAAACATGAATTTTTTTAATATAGTTTTGACATATCCAGTTTGAGAAAGAAGCACTTCTAAACATTTCTTTTTTGATTGATTCTAGGAATATCTTTCTTGTTAACATATATTAGACTTATGTCTTTCATGTACTCAAGAGTAATAACTTCCATCGATGCAAGTGTATAGATACAGTTTATGTACCTAATCAATGTGTACATGTATGTATATACGTAATTTGTGATCAAAGATTTACACGAATGAATTTTTGTTCAATTTTGTTTTTCAAGTTATTTGAGATGATCATTGAAGCATTAGTTTATCGCTATTAATGTATTATGATAGAATAAATGAAAAGAACAGACGATTTAATGAGTCATTGATCTCTCCCTAAGATTAACCATTTACGCAGGTGTCAGGTGAAAATATATAGGATATAAAAGCAATTACTACGATTAATCGAACTGGCGGTAATATTTTTTCCGCACTCTCGCATCATCCGTTGTTAATGCGCATATTACCATCATGAAGCAATATCCATTTTTGGTAAGAAAAGTGTTAGAAATTAACCAATATTATATGATTTAGAAAAAGAGCAATTATGTTTTTTTGATGTTTTCCTGATTTATATTTTAACAACATGAAAAACATACGAAATAAATGAGATTCATACTTTAACCACAGGTTTTGAAGCAATTATTTTCTTTACGTGTTTCTCTCGATGTCTTTTTACATCGCCCTCTGTTAATTTGCTATTCTTTTCATCTTTAGGATTAAAAGGACTGCTCATTTGTCTAATTTTTACAGGGTGAACGTTGTACTTATTAATTTCGCCTTCCTCAAGAATAATAGCCGGAAAATCAGAAGTATTATCTAAATCGGTTTTCTGTAACAACAATTAAAGGAAAGATTTTGACATTTTACGAATTTACATTCAAATATCGCGATTGCCATCGCATTGCAACGAGTGAAATAAAAAGCTGGAATTATTTAAAAAAGTAACTTGTGTTGTAGTAGCTTTTCGATACTACAGTTGTGCTTATTAATTTCGACCAGTAAAGAAGGATTAGTTCGTAAAATGCTATTAACTATTACAATCATAATTCTCTTTTTACAAATTTTTATTGTTTATCGTTAAATTATTCAAGTGGATTAGTCACCTTGGATAAGCTTGGTCCTTCGTGAAATGCCTCGGCTAAGGCAGGATTTATTTCCTCCAATGGTTGATCACCATGCCGTATATAAACCGGAATATAGCCTGGGATGACAGGTAATACTTGGAGTGGATAGGAATCTAGAAGAAATTAGGATCGAATGAAAAACCAAAAGTAAATTGATATCGGAACGAAGCAAGTTGTAGATTTTGACAAACGATAATTTATAATACTATAATGCGATGTGACAGCGTGCACTAGTCTTGTATTACAAAAAATACTCGCGCGTGTCATGCATGTGTAATTTATTTTTTATAATTGCGAATCACATTGTATTATTGATAATTGATAAACGACATACGTATAGTTATTTTTGAGTATTATATGAAATAGGAAACCCGCGGGCAAATTGTACCAATCAAAATAAACAAATATTTTGCGCAAAATATAAACTCCGATCCGTCATAGTTTACCAAGGACGAACGATATTTAAACAAATATTCAACACACTTTTGCCCGCTATTAGCTATTTCGTCTATACACTTGCTTCCCATGATATCGATGAATTCCATTAATCATTAGATCGCTACTCGAATCACAAATATCCCGAAGGCACACAAACAACTTAACACTTGTTCCCGTAACAATTTATAATAAGCACCATGTAGATTTGAATACACGCTTGGTTCACGCGGGAATTTCAAAAATTCCTTCTACTCACGGACATAAGCAATCGAGAGAGATATTAGAAACACAAGATCGTAGACGGTCCTGGTACCACGCATCATCTCAGCAGCCTGCATCTTTGAACGGTACTAAGCCCCTGGAGCACGGGGCTCTCTCCTTTATATCTACGTTCCCCTCTACCCCTTCGGTCTGTACTACCGAGAGGCCCCTCGGGGTTAACGCCGTTCCGTTAATATCGGAGCAAAAAGTCAAATCTTCCTTCACTTTCGGCAATCGAGACGACCTAACAACGAAGCCTATTCGGACATTCTCTTGCTGCTTTCTAGGAAATTCACCGGTATATAGAACCGGGTTTTGTAACTTAACCGCATTCGTTTTTATCCTCTTACTAGGATTTTGTTTCATTGAACAAGAGACTAATAGGCTGAGCTGTGTGTTCCACAAAAATAGTATGCCGTCATTGAACATCAAAAAATTCGATCGCTTGAAAATAAATTAACGAACGTTAATCATTCGTCCATCAAGAGTGCTTTTTTGTAAACATTTAAAAAGGTATGTTATAATTTGGTAGCTGCGATTTTTTTCTAATAATCTGTCGAAGTTTCGTGTTCTATGCGCTTGAAACATTTTTTAGAAATGGAAAAGACGAAAAGTTCAAACGTAGGATTGTTGGTTAAAGGAGAAGGTTGAAGAAACCTTCGTGCGCTCTTTCGCTCGCGAAATGTGCTGCTGTTAAGAATAGATTCGATCTCTTCGCGCAGGTAATCGTACCCCGCAAGACTGCCAGAGATCTTCGACCTTGAGTCTTCTTCTTCCTGATCGTTCAAGTGAGTCCGATTCGAAGATCGATAGTGCGTAAATCTTACGAATCGAAGGCCAATATTGATCGACGTGTGATAAGTATTAATAAATTGCAATCGTAGATTCGTTTGATGAAACTTGTTTATAAAATCTACATACATATTTCTTGCGTAATTTTATTTTTAAATTTTTCTATGTTTCAGGTAGCATTATATTTATAGGAACATATATTTATCATAATAGTTATTTAACTCTTTTCTAATAAAATTCCTTACTTAAAGAATGACTTGCTCGTAACTTTCCTTCTATTTTCATAGTTAATAATAGAAATAAGCGAAAATAAATACAAGTAAAGTATGTACTATACACGTATGTATATTATACAGAGATTTATACTTACACGTAATATATTTTACTTTATAGGAAATTATAATCTTGATATCAAAGTAAGAAAAAAGAAAAAAGGATGGTCAAGTGAAAAGTTTTGTCAAGCAGGACGTTTTAAATACCAAATATCAGTTACTTGGATACTATTCGAGATATTAAGGTTTGCTTAACAAGTGTGTAGATTCGTAGCTACCGTTAGCTTATTGCTTTTTTGTCTGAGTGCTGAGTAAACTTTTTTTTATATTACTAGATCACCTTTTCGTCCTTTAATTAATCCGTTATTAACAATACCTATACAAATTTACATATATATAATCTTTTCTTTTTAGAGGTCATCGTTTCACAGAGATCCTGTATTGTTTAAGCTGTTTCGTTTTTCAAAAATTCTAGTTACGTTTGATTATAGCGTACATTAATTAAATATTACAATTAATTAAAATATACTATAGGAAAATCATGGATACACAATAAACTTGGAATTTTGAATTACATGTATGGCTGAAAAGGTAGTATTACACTACTATCAAACCATAGAATAGAAGTATCAATATTCTACTATAAATATTATTATTAGGTTTCAATCATAACTCAGATAATTATGAAACCTAGCAATTAGTTGATTGTGAAATATAGCTATAATTTAGCAGTATTTATTATAATCATATATCGTTTTTCTATAAACTTTAAGACTACTTTTAAGATTCTGGAAAATTTTACATGGGCTCGTACATACTGTAAACTATAATTCTTAATCTCAAATGTCACAATTACAAAAAATTATATAGTAGTTCTATTAACCCCTTTTTGTTTACAATAGATTTTAGCACAAGAGATCCTATGATAATTCCCTGTAAAAAATGACGCTTTTAAAATAAAATTTCAATCGTTTAAATATCAGAAAAAATTAAGTTCTTATTTACGTCAGGTAATTATTGCTAACATTGTATATAACCAAATATTGATATATCTAATTTTCGTATAAAATTGAGTTGTGTTTTTACGCGGAACATTAAGCTATGTATGGTGCTAACTTGTTGTTCGTATATTTATTCTTATATTTTACTTCATTCGATAAAATTGTATACAATCATGCGATATGATTCTAAAAATAAACTGCTTTTTAATTTTAGTGCTATCTTATTGTGACGATTAAGCCCCAGGGCAACAATATATCCTGAACGAAAGGTCAGGATCACCACTCAATGTACAAAGACTCGCATGTCCACCTTAAGTAAACTCTTTCTATGGCAACATATGCATGATAACAATTATAGATACCACCCGTATATATACCACTTTCTAGTTTATTTTTATGATGAATTTTACAACACATACATTAACAATTATACTTCCGTACATTCAAAGTAAAAAGAAAAGTCACAACTAAACTGATACCTCATGAGGTATTGAATCTTTCCTAATATCGTTTTGTATAAAAAGCAATAGTCATATTGATACTGACTGCCTTAAGAAATGTTTTTCCTTTGTACCATAGTTCAACTTTGTTAAAATCGCTATCAAAATAGAGGTAGAGTGGTTCATTCACGATCGATGTTATGACAAGGAAGATTAGTCTATGTAACTCAACGTTCCTTAGCAATTAATGGATTTGCGAAGACTGGATTATTAAAAAGTTGCGTCACTTTCCATTTTACAATGCTCGTAAGTATGTACCAGTCAGCGCGAGTAACGTGTATCATCATCGATCGACGTCCCCTTTTCCGCTCGTACGTGTCGAAGAAGGGCGTAAGTGATGAGCTGCTACTAAGCGCTATATTGCCGGATGTATATGCGTGCATAATCTCGCGTATTGACACAGTTAGAATTCTGGTTTAGTGGGTCGTTCGTATTAGCTCTTAACATTATTTTCGGAAAAAAATTGTATTGCCTACGAAATTTTTTTGTAAGGTATTTTTGTAGTGGAAGTTACTTACCTCGTATTAAACCAGCGATAAAGAATATTCCTATAGAAAACCGGTTTCGTATAAATACTACCTGTCGTTTAAATGATAATTATATATTAAACATATTATTTAATTTTCGACTAATCCCTCGTAAATTGATTAGAAAATTTGATACTTTTACCTGAGAATATATCTATGAGAAAAATGATATCTTAAACGTAGAGTTGAAAAATATAAACGCGAAAAATATTAAGTAAAATTCGAGTAAAGATAGATAGGAAGAAATAGATGTTCGAACAGGTGTCTACGATAGGAATGAATCATCGATCCTTCGCATGTTTTCAAATCAAATGAAATTAATTCGGCCATCGCATATTAATTTTCGTGTCAAACGTGCATTGTGAAATGTGGCACGACTACTTCGGTTACAATTGGCAAACAGAAGCATATTGACAATTCTTACTATACTGTAGAACCAGGCGGAGTTGTTATATAAAAATGTATTATCGATTCCTTGCGAATCGAAACGACGTTTTTCGAAAGAACTGTTTTAACTTTTTATGGACGCCGTTGTGCGAACTGGATGCGATTCCTCTCACGAAAAGGAACATCTTCATGAGAATGTGTACGGTTCTAGCGGTTAGACTTTTCTATGTATATTCCAGCTGGATGCAACCGGTTTCGTTTTACGACCCTAAAAAACTGCTGAGGATTAAATTAAAGCCTTGTCGTTTTGCAATCATCAACAAACTTAGGTAACCCTGGTTCCAGTCGCATAAAAGGGAAATTGACGTTTTATAAAAACTCCCGTCATCGATCTAACAATATTTCACTTTGTACAACTTGCATCTTATCTCGTGTGCAATTATTATCGGGACGTTTACAAAATAATACAACATGAAATGGTACCAGTTTAGCATTTAGATTGCTGATGTCTGCGTTATACGAGAACATTGAAAGTCTGGCGACAGTTATATAAATCGTCGTGTATATTACATCGTCTGTAGAAGATTCTGACCGAAAGGTAGAATGCTATTCCTATTGATATGCGCCAGTAATAATATAATTTATGAAATCTGTTGCTTTAGGTGACTACCACTTGAATCGCAAAGATTACATATTAATCATAGAAACGCAACATTGCAAAAAATAGTCTACGTATATGACTTCGAAAATAATAATTCCAACTTTCATTTTGGACAATTCCATTTTCTATTTATTCCATTTTCTATTAACTTGTATAAATTTCTGACATATAATTCTGCTATATAGTTATATATATATATATATTACTCACTGGTGTTACAGGTTTAAGGAATATATATATATATACATTCCTTTCCTTAAACCTGTAACAGCAGTGAGTAATACCGATGATTCATGATTAAAAGAATATTTCTACGTTATTAAGGTAATTTTGATCCCATTTCTGATTTGATATGTTTCAGATTTTTAAAGATATTTTTTATAAGTATTGCAAAAAAATAAAATAACAACGTGTTTGTAACTGTAAACGCGACTTTTGTTTTTCCAACAAGACAGTTATTTAAAATCATTAGTCAATGGTATACTTGACTAATGAATCATTAATCAATATTATACTTGGCTAATGACTTGTCAATGAAAACGTTGTGTACAATATGTAAATATCGTATTTAAATAATATACAAAAGGAAAAAGAGGATGATTAAACTGATTTAAGTCAAGGTTTTTCCACGTTTACCTATTATTTATGCGTCAGGATTATGCATGTATAATCATCAAATCACGCTAGCGTTAACTATGATTTTTAGTGTTTACTACGGTTTCATTATCGCCAGCAAAAAATCATCGAAATAACAGGCTATAAAGTGGGTCAGCAGTATTCCTGTCTATTTCGACGCACCACATAACTTCGCCGATTTAACGAAAACCAATTACTCTTACAAATGACTGAATTTATCGTCTCGATACTGTAATGCGTAAAAATCAGAACGAATTCAACACGCACGTTTCGAAGACCTGCTTATCATCTAGATAAATTATTCATGCAAGGAATCATGGAAGTGTAACCGTGAAACTGCAAGGTGCAGCTCTCACAGAAAGCAATTAATCACACATTTACTGGATCCAGTCAACTATACTTTAAACTAATTTTCGTTTCCGTTTAATAAATTAAAAATATGATCAGTTCTTATGTTTTTGACTCGTGATTTAGTCACTTAATATTGATGTAATATTTTAGTTAGTAGATATTAGTCATGAAACACTATAATGAAATATTACTATACTTTCTTATAAGTACCTACCAGTTATTGACCACTACTGTTTCTACTATGACCATCACTACAGTAATTTGCTTCTTTATAACGCAAAATATGGAATGTTGTATAAATACATGTAATTAATTGTATAAATTTTGACACTGTTTGAAATTTAAACGTTCGTGTTATATCTTACGCATACTTTCATGCTGATATTGTTGACAGTCCAAATTAAATTCTACAATATTTCAAAAATTACAAATAATTAATATGTAGAATTTGTCATTTATTAAAATAAGAACATTATTAACGATATAAAAATAAGAATTAATGCTTATATAATATTAATGCCCATATAAAATTTCATTTGAATTATTGTATATCTCAAACTTTTGTTTTAAAAACGATTATTACTGTAGCAAACGAAATTTCATTTCAAGTTTATAATAAATAAAACTCTATTTCTCTTTACGTAAATTAGTGATAACATTTATCACGAAATAATGAAACTGAAATTTTGTGTTAATTTTATCACTAATAATTACTATAAAATATTGATTTTTTAAATACTAACTGATTTAACGTAATTTAATTATTAATGAGAGTATGAATTATAAAAATAAATTCTTCTTGCGCGAGGGAATAATTTTATTTGATTCGATTATTGAGATGTTATTTGAACTATTTTACAATTCTGTGGATGTACACATAAATTTACAAGTAAATTGTAACGTACGATTATTTTAAGAAATTTCAATATTAAAAAAACAGAGATGTGTGTGTTGAGAACTGGAAATAGCAGTAAAGCACAGAAAGATTTTTATTTCTGTGACGCAACGTGTACAAAATTTTGATACAGGTAACGTTGTTTTCGAACAGATCGAAGGAGAAACCGAGGTCTGATTATTTCACTGGTCGGAGTAAGTTTTTACGATTTGCCCCTTGTTCGCCCAGTTTTTCCTCATTGCACTCCTCGTCCAGAAGACCTCGAGGGCCGTTTGCCGTCGGCGACGGTCAACGACCGGAAAATACTTGCAGATCATGAAGAAGAAAATGCTGAAGAAGAAGACTGGCAAAGCACTACTCATGATTGAGACTTTGATGGAAGTCACTAGGTATTCAACGACCTGCAGACCCACATTTTCACTTCGCTTCTTATGAAGTCCTGTTGGATCTCTGCTAATATGATAATTAAGTGTATTTTAAGTTCGAAATTTTTTACATCATTCAAAATTTGATATAACTTATTTACGAACTGACTGTATGATTTCAATCAATGCGATCGATCAGTTTCAATGATTTTTGTTGTAAAATTGTACGTACGAATTGTATGTACTTTAATGTATTTTAAGAATTTGTGCTGTTTCCGTTTTTATTGATGACAATTATGCAGCGGTGAATTTAAAATATAAATCTCAGCGTTGAAACGCATTATAATTAGAATATCAGTGTTTAAGTATTTATAAATGGAATAAATATTACGCAACGCTATAGTTAATCGACTAAGAGAAATATCATACAAATTAAATTGATACATATAGAATTATGAATGTAAATTAGAAGGAAAGCGACATTTAAGAAACAAATACTTGTAGCTCGTAACATAAGATATTTAAAGAGAAAATAAACATAATTAAGATCTAAACGAATAATCCTTTGTAAGAAATGCAATAATTTTAAATAAAGCTGTGCAACGAATTATATAATAACCATACAATAACTCTGTAATAATTTTCAATATCAAAATAATCGTATTTGATATTGTTTGATTATTATTTCACATATCAATATTTTACAAAATGTATATGATAGTTCATCGATTAAGCTATAGATAGATAAGAAGCGCCATAACTTTTAAAGGACAGGCTACAAAATAATAAATCGCAATTTTTTAGCGCAAATAGTAACATCATTCAGTCTGCATGATATACAAATATATAAATAAAATATTAAAGTACGGTTTAGTGAATTTAATTTAATTTCTTCTTGCTTTTTCTCAGTTGCTATTATAATAAATATGCGAAAAAAAATAAATGTAGTTAAATAGAAACCTTCAGATTTATCGCTGATAGATACATTAGCTATAGAAAAGTGAAAACAAAACGTCTATACAATAAATGCAGTTATTTACATTTGCTAAATCTTCGAGTAATTTATTACCTGATTCTTCGGGGAATCTTATCCAATGCATACTAGGAATTTGAAATATCGATGAAAATCTAAAGATAAATTACAATACTTATATGAATAAATAATTCATGAAATTTTAATTCTTTATTATTTCATACTAATTCGTTTACCAGTCGTAATTTATATTATATTACAGAATCACACAAAAAATCTGTTCTACCAAACTTACCAAACTTTCATTTCATTTATACGGTAATTGTTTCCTTATATTGCTACGTAATTGTTGCATTTAATGCTGCTGTAATTTTTGAACCCGTTACTTATTCTGTTCTTTCTTCATGCTCGCAATACTTACATTTTCTAAATTAGTTTATGGAAATAATACACTGCACGTTGAAAACGAAAGCAGACTTAAAATTTCATGAACAGTTAACATGGTACATTTTTTTTTTATTTTTGTACTATCGAAACACGTTCGACGATTCTGGACGTACAGATCAAATAAATTTTTGTTTATTTTCATACTAATGTTCGATGAGGTAAATGATGAGAAAGCGTGTGATCACAACTTGAAACTACGGATACGGATCACGTATTCACAGCAGCACGGAACCTATCACCTAGTCTCGGAGATTTGACTTCGTTTCGGCGCGGATTTCGTTCCGCACGCGCGCGCGTGCTCATTCCTTCCTGACAGTCTTGGAAAAATAGAGAAAAGAATCGAAACCTTACCGTTATGTTCACCCAACTCGCGCCATAATTACAGCATGGACTTGCTACTTGCAAGATGTATACAACCATAGCCAGCGATATAATGTGCACAGTTTAGACCATGCCACAGTAACAGCACGCTCGTTTCTTTTAGTAATTACATGAAATTGAATCGTGCCTATCTATCAACGTTCGACGCGTGTAATTATTCATCTCTGTTTTACCTTGCGTGTGACATTAATTATCGCCGTGCAAATGTATATTGCATGCTTAGTACTGAAATAGCTATCTAGATGTTAATGTCACTCCTTTAGAAACTATAGCGTGTCGCTAATGTCTTGATTATCGAACGTATTATATCATCAATTGCAACGAATTGTGAACTATTAACCAAGTGTTTATTAATATTTATGTTTATTAATTATTGAGTAATATAAAGATGCAATTTTTCAAAATACCGTTTCTTCATAGAAGAAAATTATCATTTAAGAGACGTAAAAATTTGTAACACGGTATAAGAGTCGGTATAAAAATCGTACAGGAGCTGGACGAAGAAGAAGTAGTAAGTTATCTTTTTTTCTTTTATATTGGTCAAATTTTTAAATAATCTATCGCATTTATATTAAATCTATCAAAGAAAACTAGCGAAGATATAATTTTCTCATTCATAATTTTCTTTAATACAACATATGTAAAAGAACAAATAAGTACAAGTACGTAAGGACGTGCATGGCACCCGCATTTCGAGCAAACGAAAACGAATAGCTCGCGTGTAAATGAAGTTTCATAAATGAGCAGATATTTTCATCCAGTCTTCGCGCAGATTCAATATAGAGTCGTGGTATCGGAGGCGTAATTAAACCGGTCTTCCACTTTATCACGGATTATATTAGTAATAGTAATCACTACCCGGTTCAATATCTTGCTTCAAGTTGCAGCTGTTCAGAATAATTATACTTCGTTCTTTGATCATTGTTGGGTTAATTATTGTGACGTGACGTGGTATCTACTACTTTATGATTTTAACAGAGCAGCAAAAACAATTCTGTTTTTCTTTGTCTAACTAGATTTTCCTCGAGAATGGCAACAGCCTTTCAAGGTCAACGCAGGGTCGAGTTAAAGATTTCGCAGTACCGATGATCGATTATCTGATTATCATAAATACAGGTACCTCGTAGATCGTAGAAATTAATAGACCAACACGCATTAAAGGTAACGTGCAATGCACACAGCATGTAAAACGATGCTCGTTAACGCGTTGCGCTCTCCCCTTTTAACGATGAACATCAATCAGGAATAGAACCTGCGATTATTTCCTGGAAATCCTGAGATTTTATTAAAGGCAAACCTGTTTACTATTTTTTCATTTATTCGGTACTTGATACATGTTACATAAATCGGCGATTAAGATGACGAACGTTACGTTGTAACAAACTAATTGAATATGATTCCACGTATATGTTATAAAAGTCGTTGAATTTTTTGCGAATATTTTGGGCAGCATATAACTTAAAACATCTTCGTTGTTATATTCTATTTGGTTTATTTCCCCCTGAAAATAGAGAATTGTGTTATGACCAACAGTAAATAATTACCACAACATATAGTATTGAATAAGTAATGGAAGTTTAATACATACCAACTGGAACCTGCTTTCGCTGAAGCTGAAGCATATGAATTTCCACCACCGCCACTACAGTAATATAAAATCACAAGATGTTATTTCAAATATTTCGAAAATGGTATTATATAATAATATAACTTTTACTACTTTAATATAACTTTCATTAGAATGGGCAATATGATTTTTTAATTCATATTTGTTATTTTACAGACAAAAATAATTTAGTTTAAATGGAGCCTCGTTCAGTTCAGTCAAGTTGAATTTAAACTTCTTAGAAAAGTTAGAAGTTCTAAAGAACAATATATTAAAAACGAAAAGTCAACTTTACAAAGTGGGATTGTTGAAAGACGTCATCCTGTCATATTTGGTGCTCTCTTAAAAGAGTTAAGTATAGAAAATGGAAAATGCTATAGAGATTATGTCAGAATTTTCGTAGAAAAGTTTGACTATTTGCTTAATATAATTGAACACGAGTTTTAAAATAATTATCTTGGTTTACCATCAATTAGAACAAAAGTAGAAACAACGTTACGCTCCTGTCAAGTCAAAGAAAGAAGGACAGTTAAGAGATTTACGCAGTGTCTATACCGGATATCGTGTTTGTAGCTTTTCAAATATTGAAACAGTCTCCTCCTTCGTGCCTTGAAAACTCTTATCAATGTATACAAACGTACTCAAGTAGAAATAGTTCGCAGAAAATTGTGAAATGAAGTTCTAATTAAACGTATGCATACCCAATAAAGTCATTTGTTTTTCGAAAACTCATTTGTCAAAGTTTTATGCTAGGATTTTTTTCTATTCATTATTCAGTGCAGAAATATTCCTCTTTCATTTCTATCTACTAATGATGATGGTGTATCATGCATAAAATATTAATCTTCAGATGCATTTTCTCTGGTCGAATGTTCTCTGCACTACAATTTTTATTGTTTTTCGTTACTTTTTAATGTTCTATTATTTTCTGATTTATTTAAAATATACAGGTTGTTCCAAAGTTTAATAATCGAACAGAAAATATTATGTAAACATAAATCATTTGAAGCTTCTTCAAAAAATTATAGTAAAAATACATAACGTGAGAAAAATAATTGGATTTTTATGTAACTTGCATAACTTTACACAAGAATAATAAAACAAACAAATCTTCATGAGTGTGGTGAATGGTTCATTGAGAAGAAATAAATTCAAGTTAATGCTGTCAGTTTTGTATCGATAGGAACAGTCAATATTTTGAAATGCAATGTTAGCAGTCAATGACCATGTTGATTGTAAACCTATTCTTATTTATAGTATAGTATAGTAACTGTAACGTGTTCTTATTATTCCCTTTCGTATCGCTATTGCAACCTTTTAACAAGGCTGTAAATGACTTATATATTTTTGTTATGTTATATCCATAAAATACTATGATAAAGTTTGGCAGTTAAACCCTGAAACATCCTATATAAAAACCTAATCTAAAGTATAATTTGGAAAGCCTATTTCAATAACTTCGGTATAAAATCGTTTTTACCAATAAAAAAAGATAGCAGTATCAAATGAGCAGTCGATGGCAGTTAACAACAATACGAATGAGATAAGCAAAAATAATAGTATAACGAAAAATTCAATGAGTTGCAAGTAAATTTGGTAAATACTTATTATGAAATTTCTTCTTCTCTGTTTCTTATTTGTTGATACTCTTAGATACTACAATATTTTAAGAGATAATTTAATACTGTACCATGTGCTGCAACCACCGCCGCCAGATGGATATCCACCGCCTGCAACCGGTATAACAATAACGGGTATAGTGTCTATTTTTTGATATCCTATAAAAATCACCCAGCGTTAGAAGCGGAAGCGATGCGTTATTACTTTGTTATATAGCTTCATTAAATGCATTGTATCTTTTCGTAATAGTTTCAGAACAATATAAAATATATGGTATATATGATATACCATATGCTTTCATTAATAATTTAACATTGTGTTCCATTGTACCACAGCATAATATAATTGCGCGTATGCTCACAATGCTGTTAATATGTTATAAATCGCATGCATAAAAATCTGTAGCATCAGTAACGCAATTGCAATCAACGCTTATTTGGTAAGTTGCCAAATTATGAACCTGTTAAATTTCAAATAGCAAATAGCTGAAGCCTACTATATTATATCGTTAATTCTTACGATTAACGGTAATTTGTTATTTTTGGTTATTGTTTCAATCCCAACACGTTGAAATATGGTTCAAATCGTGCGATCATTGTGTGTATCCTTATTATAGTAAAGGGCTCTGTTACATCAATAACTTTGCACCAACATTGATATTTGTAGTAACAGGTGATACAGCTAATATTTATTACTGAATAATTTATAAAATAAGTAGTTATATTCTTATAATATCTATATCAATTTGTTACGTTTAACATTTAACGCCTTTTGTCGATTTGTTGTAGTACCGAAACAATGGAATGTGATATTAACATGTTATTTTTTATTTTTTATTATTTCATCAAGTAAATATATTTTTTTGTGGATGTATATTCTGGTTAAATTCGTTTAATATAAACTTCAATATATTCAACTGTTTTTAATACGAAAATATAATAGAAAAAAGGATACACACAAACGTATGTTACACGAGACACCGAACGTGTTAAGCGAAATTTTAAATCTACGTAATCTATATAATTCACAGATAATCACTGTTTAAAAAAATAAAATAACATTAAATTGTGTCCTACCTCCTCCGCCGTTCGGATGACCTCCGTAACCTCCTCCGTTATGTCCTCCTCCTCCAGGGTATCCTCCCCCACCACCAGGATATCCACCTCCACCTCCACCAGGATATCCACCTCCTCCTCCACCAGGATATCCGCCACCTCCACCAGGATATCCACCTCCTCCTCCACCCGGATATCCTCCACCTCCACCAGGATATCCACCTCCTCCACATCCTCCAGACCCGCAGCCTCCTTTGTTGTATCCTCCTCCAGGATATCCTCCTCCACCACCACCTAATCCACCTCCACCTCCGAATCCTCCGCCACCTCCAAATCCGCCACCACCTCCGAATCCGCCTCCAAGTCCACCACCAGGATATCCGCCTCCCCCACATTTGACGCACAATGTTCTCTTCTTACGACTTTTGTTTAATTCATTTAATTTTGTTTTGAATGGATATAAGTTTCCTATATCATTTTTATAAAGCTTCACTTTAATAAGTTTGGCTTCATCGGTATTATTCATTTTTTCAACGTTCAAACCCTCTTTATCTCTTAATTCATCTGCAACTTCATCCAGATCCACTGGTACACCAGTGTCTTCCTCATTTTCGTCTACCTCGAAGATTAGTAGTACAGTTGTCAATGGATCTAGTTTAATTGAATTATAGTTAGTTCATAGTAATTACTTTCTTCATAATATATATGATATCTCAATTGTTTCTATCGTGCATAGCTGTCAAAGAATCATAAATCATAGATGTAAATCAGTTCATTATTGTTTTACGTGGAATAGTATTCTATTAATCATTAACACATATCATGGCAGAGAGTAAGATTATAATTTAGGTAACTATGAAACTGAAAGATTGATGCTTGTAAGAATTGAGATACGTGATTAAATTCAAAATTTCTTAATATTAACTTCTACATTCCCAAAATTGAATATACATACATATTTTATATGTTTAATTGATAATATATATATTTAATATTTAATTTAAATGTTATAGAATGTTAATATTACGTATCATCGTAATGTTAATATAATGTATCATACAATATCAAATACAATACATGCGTTTGACAGTTTTATTACTTTGTACACTATTTCGTTAGCTATGCACGAAACTTTAAGTTAATCAATTTTTTACGCTTTTCTTCTTTTCCTTTTTTATATTTCATGTAAAGTGTAATTCGTTTTTAGTTACCTGTTAGCTCTGGAACATGTTGGATGACTTCATTTGTAAACATTTCTTCAGAAGTTTCACCACTAGCATTTTTCAATCCAAAAATATTTATAACGAAAACCATATACTGGTGTTCTTCTTTTTGCGGATAAGGAGGAGGCTTAAGTTCGGTCGATAAAGTAGTATCCTCCTCATTGGAAGGTATTACTGCAGTCGATAATTCTTCTAAAGGTTTGTTACAAAAAAGCGATTACTATGTACCTCCATTTCAATCATATATGTGATAAAAATAATACAATAAAACACTTTTCATCTTCTCATCTTAAACAGAATTTTTATAACATGACGTTATATAGAACAAAATGATGATGTAAAACTACACTCTGAAATACTACAGATTATTCTACACCTTCTATTAAACAAAAGAATACAGGCAACGTACAGCCGGTAGAAGCGATACAGTGAAGTCGTAAATTAAAACGTTAAATGGTTAAACGAACACACCGATTGATTTAACCGCACTCACAGCCGTATATTGTACATGTCCCGTGACAACAACTGTCAAAGATTCCTACCTATTGGAAAGAAAGAAGTAGTTCTGAGTTAACGTTGTACGGTCTTGGATAAGGCTGGAAAACTTCATCTTCCCTAAAGTAACTTAACTTAGATTTTCAAACATGTAAACTTTAACGTTTGACCGATATAACAATCTCGTTTATATCGCTTCCACTGACTTTAGAATGCAATGCGGATAAAATAGAAAATTAAGCTTTTTAAAAAGATTATTGTTAGGTTCTCTAAGAGGTTTGCATATATGAACATGCAATATATATTTTCTCACCTGTAGCTGGTGCAGCCGATACGACTGTAATAAGGAGAAGTAGGAGCAAGCCCCTAAAACTCCTAGTTTTTTCGTGATCCATTGTGGAGAGCTCGAAACTCTCAGATCACACTGTGCATCGGATCTTTCATCTTACTGCTTTTATAGCCATCGATCTTTATACACGCACTACTTCAAAGCAATTATATAACATTACGAGTAATGCGATGAGCCTCCTCCCCATCCTTTTCCATTTACCTACTACCATTACAACTTCATATTTTTGGTTTTTCCGTGGGAATTCCAGTTTCACGCGTTCATGCACACTGTAATGTTGTTTTAAAGTGAATTCAGTGTACTCGTTTCTCGCTTTATCGATTATCACAAAATCGGTCGTAAGTTAGTTAGGTGATACTGAAAGAAATGTAATTAGTGTCGAGTCAGGAAACAATAGACGCCAATAATCAAATCTTAAAAACTACCCTGTGAAATGTGTTTGTTCACGTGCATATATCGAATTTCTGAAAGCATCACGTGAACTATCTCGATAACATAACCTTCTCGTTGTGCCAAACAGATTAGTGAAATGAAAAGTAACTATTCTATCGATTCTTCGAACGCGTTAAATAACATCAGCAGTTAGACTATGTTTGACCCTAATGAACGTATTATGTTTGATAAAATGTAGCATAAACTTTTTACGTCAAGATATCAAGAAAGAACGTTAAAAAATAACATCTCCTAAAAATATAACGTTCCGTAATAAAAGAGCGTGCTGATAATATACATTAAGTTGATGAATCTTTTTACTTGTCAAATAACTTTCTGTCATAGAAACAGACGACAATTCTCCTTACGTTCTCTTGTGATTTTGACAAAGATTTAGTAATTTCTCCTGTCTTGATATATATTACTCTTTAAATAAAACGTACAAAAATTGCCTTTTGTTTTCCATTTAAAACTCTTGAGTTTGCCATTATTTCGATTGCATAATAAGTTAAATTTAAAATATCTGTGAAGTGAGCAGAAATGATTGAAAACTAATATCCACGTACGTATGGGTCTTTAAAGTTCATATAATCCTTTCTAAGAAAAAATGTAAAATTACGATGTAGAGACTTACTTCATATATGCATATACTGACAATAGTTGTTAACAACTTCTTTTTTTTTTCTTTTAATTAATAAGGAATGCATTTTATTTTAATACTCAAGGTCGAATTGAGTATCGTTATCTCGCGAGATGTTGGATGCAATAGCAAACGATCACTGTTTTCAAATAATGTTTTTTAACATAACGATAAAATAAATATGTCGCGGATAACAATATTGTTTGCAAATAATTGTTGTAAGTAATGATAAAAAGAATGTTAGAAGATAATGATAATAATTGAATTAAGGTATATAAATTTAATAGTCAGACACTTTCGAAACATCGTAGTAGATGTTATAATTTATTCGATCGTAATCAATGATTACTTAGTATGCATATATACATATTCATAGATCACTGGAAAAGGTCTAGTAATCTAACGATTATGTAGATCAGGATCCAGATCTAGTACTTACGGTAGTTTTACCGATTCTTCCTTCCTATATCTCGAATTTGTCGTACATTGTATTTATCATCATATCAATTTATCATCCCTTAATGTTACTAGAAAATGTTACAGTGGAATAATGAAATATTACAAAAGAAAATAATCGAGTATTCCAATCTTGATGATAAATTCGTCATTATTATGTGTAAAGGTAGAAATCGGTGAAAGGTTGAAATGACTCGTAGTAACGATCATTAGAAGTTACAACGGCTTTGTTTCAGTATTTGTTATCTGAATTGGAATACCGTGGTTGTTCGATAGACGCTTGTTATTAATTTTCAAATACGCAAGTTACGATATTATTTAAAAAAAAAAACGTATATAGAGAAACATAAACAGGCAGATAAACATTCTCATGTAGAAATAGATATTAAAATGAGTAAACGGTATAGAGGACCTCGAGAAGGACAGAATACTAAATAAGCGTATGATTCACATAAATGCGCTACATGAATGCAATAAATATGCTTTTTACAGTATCATGATCGTTTTTATAACTGTTTGTGGCACGATTTATCTTTTTCGTGTTAAGAGCGTATTTTCACAAAATTATAATTCGCAAGAAATAACTCGATTTCGGAATTGTTAACTAAGAAAATATTTGATGATTTACACGTTACTATTTTTAAAATTCAATTCGACGAAATGTGCTTCCGCTAAATATAAATTGGAACATGAATGCAGAATAATATAGTAAACAATTTTATTTAGTTTAAAGAATCACGATTAGCCAGATTTTAAAGGTAGAATATTATATATTAAAGAAATAAATGTTCTAATACATTTAAGGAACAAAATATAGAATAATACCAAATAAATCAAGGAAATAAAAATAACACAATGATGCAATAATAATACAATACAAAGAAAATACTTGCGCAACTTCTTAATTCACAGGAACGAACTTTTCCCCTTCTATGAACAATGTAATTTGTGTTCATTTTGATGATATACAGAGATAGTCAAATAAGATACTAGGAAAACTGTAAATTGTACATCTACAGCTGCGGTTCTTTTTGATTCGTGTCTACCTGATTGATAATTTATGGAGATTCTTAAGCAAAATGGTGAGATCACTGTTTCATGTGATTCGTACGAATCGTAGAAGTTTAAAAGCTATCAGCCAAGTAATCGCATCATGTTCTTCCTGTTGATTGTTTTAGAATCTTAATCTTTCATAACCTTGGCCTATAGAGATATCTATGAATAGTAAAGAATTCGATGAACACATTTCTCAATAAAGATTGAAAGGGGTAAAAGTTTCTAGAAAGTAACTAAAAACGTTTCAGTAATTTTTATATCTTTAAATATTTTATTAAGTATGGCACAATTTGGCATCCGTGACGGTTCATGTAATTTTTTTTTTTTTTAATATGCACTCTTTGATGAAATACCTTTCCAAGAGATTTATCGCAGCTTTAAAATGCTACTTAAATAAAAATAATAATAAATTGTTGTTTCGTTAATCTACAAACGTAGAAAAAATCTGATTGCCCCTAACTATAATTGTGATTCACGCGATCACACCGTTTAATTCGTATTTATACTCGGCGTTCGTACTTTTCCACAATCCCATAAATCATTTTCCGATGTGCATCGTGACTGGCCAATTCCACTTTTTGCATTTATATATTCATTCAAGTACAAGAATGCACGACTGAATGATGAATGGTTGCGTGTAGGAAGCTACAACATTATTAATTATTAATCAATTAATTATTTTTATTTCTTAGGAATAAACATGCATACTTAAATAGTGTTAAGTCTTAGTAAATAGTGAATAGTCGAGCAATTAGATATATGTCGATGATTGTGAAAGTGACCTATGTCAAGAGTCTAAAAAAGACGAGTTCATCGGCTATTTTGCGTCGCGTCTATCGACATCACAATAATCTGAAACTATCTCCACAAAGTAGCAGAAACTGCATCATTGATTGGTGTTGTTTGTTGCGTCGTTAAACAAAATTCAGTTGATACGTCAAATGCAAAAACTGTAAATGTCTCGGAGCAAAAAATACATGTATATTACTTAGGCCACTGTCGTAATCACCTGCGCGTGTAATAACGGCTAAAAGATTTTTCCCACGTACATATAAATAAAAAGAAAAATGAAAGTTAAAATTATATATTTAAAAGTTCAATGAATCTTTCAACTAAAAATGTCCTAAAAGTAAATTTAGCAACGTACAAATAATTAACGGTATAGAGTGTTTTAGTTTATCCTTTTTAATTAATTTGAACTTTTAATTTATTGACTTCATCTGCAAAAAGATAACGAAATTCTTAAATCGTCACTTTTCACGATACAACGATAACGAAAATTTAAACAATGTATTTTAATTCGTATAAAGGCATAACAACATAAAAAGGTATAATATTATAATTTACAAGAAACATCGTTTTCTGTTACTCTTCGCTTTATAATTTATAGCTCCATTACCATTAAGCTTATGAATGCTCATCACAAGTGTTATAATAATTATTTCAGCAACAAAATCAACATACATATATTTTTATATTTTATACATGAATTTTATTTATTTTAATCAGAGATTCATATTAAAACTCATATTCCCTTCTCAGGAGAGGTAACATACGATTGGTAATGATTAAAAAAGATAATTGTACACATTATACGATATATCCATTTTTCGTGTTACTTCTACCACATGTGCTACTGGTAAGATGCTAATTGTTTTCCTATATGGAAACAAAATTCTTGGAAGCTGAATCTGATACAAAGTTTACTAGTTTGTTCACTGACACTGATATGCAATGTACAGCATAATATGCGCGGTATATACCGATATGCAATTAGAGAGACAACTAGTAAATTAGTCGTTTCACCCACGGTCGGGGATTTTCTAAATTACCGGTAATATAGCCACATCGGATGACGTCCGCCAGCAGAACGAATCACTTAAAACAATTACCTACGCTATTGCATACCGCATAAGCATGAAATAAGTGTATTTTATTGGAAATAATTCAGTGTTAAAATATGATGTAAATAATCGCGTTACATAAAGCTGTTATTAGTAAAATATTTCCTCTTATACATCGTTAAGTATTTTATTAACACGCTCTTTAAATATATGTTCCTAATAGTTGAGGAAAATGAAATAAGAAGGTTTCGAACGTGGGTGTCGAAATTACTGTATCAATATTCCCGACAGCTCAGTAAACAAACTGCTACAAATTTTAAGCTAGCACACTTATAATTTAGTTGTCATCGATGAATTTAGACTATAACGCAAATACATTTGCGGAGCCTGCTTAGAGTTTTATTGATATTTCAAACTGACAAGCTTCTACGATTCTAAGCAGTAACAATATTTAGCTACACATTTTTCAACTGTGTGACGAAAATTGTAGTTTGCGTTTTTGTTCTCTCGTTGTATATTTGTCCCATTCCTATAACTTGTTTCTTGATATTTTCGGAATTTATAACTTTTGAACGAATATAACGGAATGGAAATTTTACAAGCGTCATAGGTCACGCGATTAAATTTTCATTAATAATTACACGATATGTTTAGTTCAAGAAAGAAAGAGTTCCTTATATTTCAAAAATTCCATACATACGATTGGTAATTTTTTTTTAAGAAATTTTAAAAATAATGATAAGTACTTATTAATACAACTTTAATTAAGTTGTAATTAATAACTAATAAATATTTCAATAAAGACAAATTGCAAGCAAGTGCTAAAACTTTAGGATCGAAATATATTGACGAAATGCGTATATACTGTAAATGTTTGTTTTAAATATGAACTTTTGTACTCCTTTTGATTTACACTTATAAGTATAAATTAGAAGAAATTATCAGTGTATATATTTAATGAACATGCAATTATATCAATATGTATATTTAACGCTATTATATTAAATTAAACAAGAAATAAAAAACAATCAAATTCTACAAAATAAAAAGAAATACGATAGTTATCCTTGGAATACGGGAAAAGAAATTCTGAATTCAGTACTTAGAATTTTCAAGGAAAACAAAACGCTCTGGATACCTGAGTCACGTCCTTTATTAGATGACTTGAAACAATGAATATAAAGAAATTCGTAGGAAAAACCTAGAATTTTTAATCGTGTATGAAATTCATTGGTAATTATTTTAAACAATATGTGTCGATGATTATGTAAAACATAACAACCTTCTAGAGTCAATTACTATTAATTCGTTATTTAAATAACACACAAATTGTTATTAACGCCTTTTTGGATATTGCTTCAAAATTGCCTCTAAGTCATCGAAAGCTGAACTATACCGTAGAAATCTCCTTTCGATATCATTATATCTTTGTTTAAGTATCTGTCATAGATGTTTTGCTTCTAATGTTTATTCATATGTAGTGTTTATTCATCATATGAAAAATATGAAAGTACGTATTATGTGTTAAATGGGTTTAATTTATATAATATGTTGAATTTTACGTACCTATTGCCTACAAAAGTTGCTTCATTCGTAATTATTCCAGGATGGAATCGATAAAATAAGAATTATCACTTTAACACTATTATAGATATTATTTTATATATAGTAGTTTCAACTTTTAAAAACTCAAGTTCTATTCATTGTAAATCATTAGGTAAGAAAAAATGATTAATACCGTAAAAATTTTATAATTATTGTTTTTGATTGTACTTATTTTATAATTATTGGAATAATTATAGGAAGATTTATGAACATAAATATTCATTCTATAGATATGTTGCGTATACTCAGTTCTAAATTGTCTTCAATTCTTTTGGCATTTTGATTGGTTTGTGTGTATATTCTTAAGTTGTTTGTAAACACGTATTGTTATTATTCATGAAGAAATATTTCATACAGTCTTCAAAATAGAACTTGTCAAGGAAGCTTTTATGTCAGTCTAGGATATAATCATTTTCCCGATACGTCACTATTGCTATTCTTGTGGATTCCGGAACTGTTTTAAAATCCTATTACTTGAAAAGGATGACCGCTTCTGGATGATAAGAAAATTATCTTCATACGTATGAATATATCAATTATATCAATAATATATAATATATAATAATATATAGTAACAAGTCAATTAACCAGAAAAATTATCTTATGTTTTTGGGAAATAACATTTTTATACAGTGATTGAAGATAAAATGGATTTTAAGCAAAATTGGAATGAATCAACTATTATTTAAATATTCTTTACTTTTGTTTTTCTAATTCTACCATTAATAATTAAATACAGAGGTGTTACCGAAGTGCAAAAATACTTTAAAGAACCTTCTGTTACTATATTAACGCATCAGGTATACTTTTTACGAGTCTCTCATAGTGAATAATCGTGGTGTTATGACGTTATAACCTTGAATTCAACTGGCGAATATATACATATCTTTAAGTATCCTTAGACAATGAAATTATTAATATTCATCCAAATATTATTTATAATTGTTTTTCTGTTATTGCCATTTTTGTATTATCTTAATCAATTTTTTAATGTTTAGAAGAAATCTTTACAGGGCTAGTGCTTCAATGATAAAAAATCACAAAATTTTAGTATATACTGATACAGTACTTAAAAAGAAACATAAATATCATACATTGCAACCAAAATTTTCTTACATGCTTATTATATCTAACAATAGCTATTTCATTATATCTACGCACACATAATTTTATGTTTCCATCTTGCAAGGTTTTAAGTTATTTTAATTTTTCGCGTTTATATTGTACTACGACAATATTATGAAGTAACTTTTAAAATAAAGTATTTCAAAATATAATTTTTTAGTGTTCGCGCTTCTTAGTTGAAATATTAAATATAATTATATTTACAAATGTAAATAAATTAGGAGTTGTAACTAAATTAAAATAAACTAATTGAAAATTAGAAGATTTTATAAGCTATCAAGATATACATTAATAGTATTATTGATCCTATTTGATTTCCTTTTACTCTAACACGAACGAGATGCAGAATTTATATATCACCACAGAAAAAGTACAAGACAGATCTGCCACCTTATAAGTTTTCGAATCTCATATTCTGAAATACCAATTGTGCAAAACATCAGACGTTCTGTCATGCCCTCTATCTTTTAAAGTATCTACATAGTATATTTGGATGTGTGTAAATATTGTTACATAGGAATTATGTACATATACATATTGAATCCAATTAGCAAAATCGACAAACTCAACGGATGTAAAATTTTTATTTTACATTTGTTTATTTTTAGAGAGATATGTATATTATATTGCGTTCTTAGGATTCGTGCTGATTGCAATACAATCACTGGAGATTTTATATCCTGATTGGTCAACTGTCGTCGAGTTCGTTTGTGGCTCTATCTTGACAATATATTGATAATGGAAAATATGTAATTATAAACTAACTTCATTTGAATGAATAGATAAGAAACTTTTTAACTTATTCTTTCATACAATTTCGGAAAAGATTCATCGTGAATGATATGTACTATAACAGAGGATTAATTATGATCTATGAATTTTTTAATTTATAAGAGAGTGAGAAAAGTTGTTAACGCAATTAATTGTTACTTGAGCTTGAACGTCGATAACAATATATACGTCACTGCATAATACCAAATAGACGATCGACTAAATCCGGATCAAATAAATTATACATAAGTTCGAAGTTTCGAAGGATAAACAAGGTGAAATAAAATTATGTTGAATACAATGGGGCAGATAAATATACTAATATGCATGTTCATAATAACGTAATATTAATTTAATACATTAACGTCGAGAGACGTCAATCGACATCTTGTGTTTTTCAAATGTTACCGACGGCAGACGTTTTTTATTTTTCCAAGCGTTGCTGCATTTTCCATTTACATATTTACCTTGCAAAATTGTATGAAAAGCGAGACTACATGCATTTAGTATTATTTAATTGTTAATTTAATACTATTTTTTATTTTTAAACGAAATGTAGACAGACTGTTACCCTAGTTCATAACTGTTTTAACCTAATTTTTCGAAAAATGTAATTAACAAATCCACGTATGTCTTATATGCGTAAAAAATACAAATTCACGATAATACGATGAAAGTTCAGCTTAAAACGCAACATCTTAGCTAGAAAGCAACATTCAGTTCTTTCAAATTCTACCTCCAAACAATAATATTAATCTTCATAAATTTCAAACTCAGTCTTCTCAGTTTAGGAGTTAGTGAAAACAGAACAGTTAAGAACTAGAGCGACGAATTGATAAAACTTAATTTAGTTACAAAATTATACAATTTAATGTATGGTTATAAAGATTATAGAAATAAAAACAAGAGAAGATAATGCCTACTTAAAAATAGAACATGAATATAATTCTACAACAAAGATATACAAATTTCATTCTTCGATACACAATATATCATACAAGAGCTAGTAGGATAGCTCGTACGATTAATAACATTATTTCAAACAATTGTATAAATAATCGACCGACTTATTAATAAATCGCGTATTTAATTGTAAAAATAAATTTACATGCTATTGTTGATTATTTTAACATACATATAATTTTCTTTATTGCCCGTGGTCGATAGAAACGGATGGTTCGAAGTTTATTAAAATTTGCGCGTGGTGTGCAGTTTAATAAAAAACCTTCACAACGAATCACTTGGTATCGAAGACTAAAATCTATGTATTTTCAACAAACAAATTAGAACTGCTAACTAATTAAAGATGTGATTAACTACGAAGACTAACTGACTAACGAAATGACAACGAGTGATAGACGAAAAAAAACTAGTGATGTTCGAAAAGCGACTAACTTATACCTAAAAGCGACCAACCCTTAGTCACCTCGTTGCAGTGCAATCGTGGCAAGATATGTCCTTGGAGCAGGGGTGAAGGAGCTGACCGCTGGTGAACGGCGCAGCGGCTTGGCAACAGGATGATCCCGCTAGGTCAAGACTCGACACTACGAAGTACCGAGAACCGTTAGGCTCGGAACCGAGCATCTGGATTCCAGAAGATCCTTTGGGATGCGACTTTATGATACTTCGCTAGCATGGAACCGAACAATGACCGGCCTCTAACAAACGACTTTTCACTACGTGCCGAATGTAGACTTATTGCAAAGAAACTTGCTGAATAACAAAATAAAAATTACATTCCCGAACAGATTTAAATGTTTATAGCCTACTGAATTAATTATTATCAAAACAAATTTATCAAAGTTTCCGCGTACTTCTATGCGGTAATATATGTATGTATATACATATAAATTTAGTGCGTATGTTAGTGTGCGTATATACATACATTTAGTGTATGTATACGTAGGCATGTATACCTACACACTAAATATACATACAGGAAGAACAAGTCGGACTACGCAACCTTCTGAAAGCATCTTCGAGAAATAAGATGAACTTATTGAAGGAGGAAGTAACAATAGTACGAAGATTGATAATTTTTCGACAAAAATTGAATGACTCTTTAATTTTATTGTATATTCCATTTTCGATCGCGAATAATCGAATTAATTATCAATATTATATGTTAGGTTTATGTTATATATTAATTACTAATATTATGTTAGTAGCAATTTCATACTATTAATATCCAAAAGCGGTGGTGTACAAAGAAATTTAACCAATATAAAAAGAATAGTGCGTGTGTGTGTGTGTGTGCGTGCGTGCGTGCGTGTAGTATTCACAACTGCAATAAAATTCTGCATAATATAAAATAGTGTCACGTATGTGTATCTATTCAAATTTTCTAATATACAACGTAATTAAGTCACCGAAAATATATAGACGACTCGCGGTAAAGTACCCTAGACATAGCGAAGTCTCGGCCTCGCCACATGACTCGAAACCAGATGAGGCAGTCTCAATATGTATCATGTTACCTACTTACACTTAATCTCAATTTTAAGATAAGTAAATGGCATTCCAATATCTTTCTATGCAATAGGAGAAAATTAAAAAGAAGGTATTGAGATGAAAAGCAAAAGAAAGAATATTCTTACATATGACCATTACAGAAATGTTTGATAAATATGATTAAAATATTTTTAAAATTATCCACACACAATGTACAAGAGAATTTTTATTTCATTTTCTTGTATCGAGAAAAAGAACACTGTAACACGAGAAATTATATCTGCAGAAGAACGTCTGATAACTACGCTTTAATATTTAGTTACCGAATGAAGTTACGAAGCTCGCAAATTTTCCTGCACTATATCGTTATAGTTCTTATATCAAATATTTCCAGAAACTTGGTGAATAGTACAAATTTTTAAAAGAAAACTATATTATTAATGATTTCTTAAAGAATTTTTTATTTACATGTTTTACCAAATTTCTTTAATTATGGGATTTAAATTCTATTAAAACAAATACCTCTTAGTTCAGCTTTAACGTTCAATATAAATATTATACCTATATGCATATATGAATGTATGTATATTTTTTATACTCGGAAATTTTCACAAAATTGTAAAATACATGATGGAGATCACTCCGATTTTTAAAATGACAGGTCATACTCAGAAAAATTTGCTATGTAGGTCGCACGTGCGTAGGACATACTAAACAATTTTCATTCAATTTACCTAATTTTGCATAATATATAATATCATTGATAAGTTTCTCTGCTATTATTCTTTGTTGCTCGTTTAATTCTCTAAGGTCACAGGCAATCTTTTTTCCAGTAATATCAAAAATATCTTCTCGGACGTGTGTATTAGATATTGCATCCTTTGAAATTTTATGAGCAAGTTCAACCGGTTGACTTTTCTTATCTTTGCACTTCCTTTTTCGTTTAAATACGTTTCTTGTCATTGAAGGAGTTGTTGATAAAGAAGAACTTAATCTAGTTGATACTTCCGGAGATGAAGATAACATATTTCCTCCTGTATCGACATCGTCTTGTTCCTGAAATAGATAAGGATATGTGCATACATACATTTCTTCATTTTTTAGGCTTACGATTAGAGCAGAAATGACAATCGATTCCAGGCACAGGGTTAAAAGGGGCGAAACTATGGCCCCGGGCCTTGTCACCTCAGGGGCTTCGCTATTCGAGAAAAGTGCATTTTATTCTACGAGTATAACGGACGAATTATGTTAAGAAAAATTTTAAAAATAACAACTATGTCATAAAATTGTGTACTAAGAAATTTAAATATAATTGATTACAACGTAAATTTTATATCACGCTTACGTAAATTTATTTCACTTTAAGTCCCCTCCCCCTTCTTTTTCTATTAAAGAAATCGATATACTTAGGCCTCAAAAACATTAATCTAGCCTTGATCGATTCTCAATCCTTATAATAAACTAATGAATGTGTTATAGCAATTGATATATAATAAACATATAATAGTAAAATTAGCTGGTAATTCATATCATATCACAACAATTATAAGGGAATATCTATTATTATTTTACCAGAAACCATCAATGCAATGTATGAACTTGTAACGATTCATGTAGATAAAGACGGAAGAATTTTGCAGAAGACAGAATTGTATCAAAAGTTCGCTACAAAATTAAATTTATCCAATCTTACAATACTCAAAGAAAGAAATTTTATCATATCATGTACACTTGTGGATGATCAAGCTCCTTCATGAGTAAAGGAGAAAGCAAATTTTAACAAGACGACATAAAATATTTAATTATGAGCTTAGAATTAGTAGGGCTCACTGTAATGGAAACGCATTTGATGGCTTCAGTGTTTGATATTTTTAATCCTCTAATACAGAGGAACAAAGGTATTGACACAAATTAGCTTTTCTTGTGAAACCCTTTCACAGCTTCTAAAAAAACGTGACTCTATTTAATTTTTCTCTAAAATATAACTTTCTAGGATTTAAAATTGTTATGATATCAATCCCAGTTCTTAGAACTATCATGTATAACATTTATTTTGAATAACTGCTACGAGAAACAAATTATTGCTTCGCTTATGGTTTCTATGTCGCTCCTAGATTAATTTCTTTAGTACTAATAATCGGTTCCAAAACAATTATGAAGTCGATTTTTGCATCAATTTTTTAATAATTAATATCATATGTTTCATATGATATTTTAATTTTAAAGTCAAAAGTTATGTGTATATTTTACAAAAAAGGTTGTGTATATTTTATACATAAATTTACAGGAAATTTTGTAGGAAAAGCTGATCTGTGCAAATACTTCTGTTCAGTATTATATGTACTGACATTTAACATGTGGTACATGCCACTGTTTTAAGTAATTAATAAACTACCGCTTATTAAACAATTTTTAAAGTGGCATGCATAAAATAAATATCTTATTACTCATTAATATCTGGACAAATTAGTCGATTTGCAGTAGTAGTATGCACCTTTTACCGAATTGAATACGTTCATTAAGCACGACACGCACATTCGAATCGGATAAGCACATACTTTTAGATTATGTACGGTATCGACTTAAATGTGTCAAATGAACTAAAAATCTTGAAATTACGAAGAAATATTTCCTAATAATTCATATTAAACACATATATGAAGTGTTGTATGGAAATTTTTTGTTAGCATACAGCATTGTACGAAATGAAAATTAGATCCACAATGAACATGTTATCGGTAGCATATTATAATTAAATAGTACAATATAATTAAATTATATTATAATTAAATTAAAATATAATTAAGTTACTGAAATGTAATATTATTCGCATAAATTTGTCTACTCGCATTAAGTATCATATCTTAGATATCACTGCAATGTCTATAGTTTTATCAGTTCAGAAAAACCTTCTTTATCTAAACTATTCGTATTTTGATTTTATACACAATAATATTTTATTGTACATAACTGTATTGATCGCAAAAAAAAATTAAATCATTGCAAATCCACCTAACTATAATTTTATTAAATTGCATCCTGTCAAAAACAAACATGTGTTCGGATGCATTCGAACAGTAGAGTATATGTATATATGTCCTCCCTTATATGAAGATAACGTAAATACACATTCAGAGGAATAGAAAAAATTATAAAAGTGTTGATACTCTTACAACGAACAGTATGAATTTTAAATTTTTCTTCGCGAGAAATCGAGAAAATTTCAAAAATGATTTTAATAATGACGAAGCTGTAAATTTGAAAAAGAGAATAATGTTTATACGGATTAGATTAATTAAATATTGTGTATAAATATATGAATAAAATAACTGAGCAAATAATAACTAACTTTTACTTTAAAGATACTAAAAAATAATTACTTACCATATTATCATTGCATTCAGTTTTCAAATTAATACTAACATCACTAAGGTTTTCTGTATCTCTCCCTGGATCACAGTCTGTTATAAAACTTAAAATATCGAAGTACCAGAGGCTTGGTATATATACATTTTTTGTTGATCTCGACTGTTTGACTTTTTTCAATTCTCTTCTAAAACTGCACCGCAAATTGTGTATTTTTTTATTAACGAAATCTTTATCTGACAAAGGATTTATTTCTTTACATTTTTCGATCAAAACATCTATTGCATCATTTCTTAAATTTCTGTCCACATATGATTTTGACCTTATATCCCACAAACAAGGAAGACTCTTATATAATGCAATAAATTCTGTCCAGAATGTGTGATTTTCTATTGCACTCATATCTTCTTACAGAGGTTGCTACTAGAAGTTACAGATGTTTTAAGTTTTAACAACGGCGTCGCGACCTTACTTCCGTGCTACTCTCGTATAGAAGCTGAGATCTGTCTCGAGGTAAATTCCCGTCTCCCGTCCGCGGCAGACTCATAGCGATTGCCTCAACGATATGTCATGCAACCTGATACATCACTACACACGCTACATGCGGCGAGGCAAGTCTCTACTTGAGACGCGGCACTGGCTGCGGTGAACGTGGCAACACCGCCTCTTGCAAGCATCGATAGTTCAACTCTCAATGCTTAGAAGTCTTATAGTGCAGTTTATTGACAGATTGTGTAATTAATGTTTTTCTAAAAGAATTCAACTAAATATACAAAATATTTTTTAAATAATCATCATATATAAATAATACACACACATATAAACATAGCATATAAAAGTAATATATATATAAGCATTTTAGCTTTTGTGAACATTGTATTCATATTTTTTTGTGGTTCTTAGGAAGATTCGATGATGCGACGCTTGTATTTAAATTATTTATGTATATTGATTCTGAATAAATATAAATATAAAACAAATGTAGACTAACTTATAATGTTAAATTACAGTAATGATATAACTACAGGTATAAAAAATGGATAAAGAAGCACATCAGATGGTAGGAACATAAAAAGAACAACATTACTAATACTAATTGTAAACACAAAAGTTTAATGAATACATAAATAAAAATGAGTAAACATAACTCAGTATAAAACAATGAGAACAACAATGATAACAATCAGAAGACTTTTGAAATCAATTATAACGCTAAAGTATATTATGTTACATTATGTTAGTAATTAATAAACATAAGTAACAGTATTACGTAGCTTTTTCTTATTAAAATCTTATAAATTAATAATACCATGATATTGCTCTAGTTCTAGGGGAAATCACTATAGCATTTCAAATTGAAATAGTTATGATGTATAATTGTTATTTCTCAAAAAATTAAGAAATTCTGCTGTTTAAAATTAAGAAAATAAGATTCAAAGATATGAGAAAGTTATACTTTTTAATGGTGTATTTGAAAATACTTTACTAAGATTTTATAAGAAAACTTATAAAGAATTATAAAAAGTACCTCCTACTTTTCTTAGTTTCCAAGCTTAGTTTTCAATGCATATATTACTATAAAGAAAGGATTATAAAATATATAGGCATTGAATCATTTAATCCTATGTGAGTATTTAATTCATACGTACTTCAAAGATAAACTTCAAGATAAACAAATTCATGTATGATGTACTTGCAAATGGTGATATACAGTCATCTACAAAAATTATCATATACTTTATAAAAGAACTACTTTTATTTTAATAAAATATATATGGTATTGTATAATAATATATTCATTTTTAGCGTATAAAACAATAATAAATTAGTTCTTAGTCATCCTGGCATACATGTCTTCAGTGAAATTTTATAGTATTTTATTTTGATAAGAATAATCTTTCTATAAAATATAGAAAAATTTGTATGGTTAATAGTAAATCTCATTATGTAAAGTTTGGAGAACTTTGTAGAATTCAATAGTAGAGGAATTCATTGCAGAATATTACAGCAAAAGAATTAAAATAAAATATATCGAATAACTATTGGACAGTTTTGACTTTAAATTGAACGAAATAATGTTATAAAAAAGAACAGTAATAAACATCAACCGAGTGACATAGATAGGAAACAAACCTGCACTGTGTTACACACACACTATTGCACATTCTGTTGCACTGTATTATAATTGTTTCATTATATTAATGTTTATTGCTATTTTCTATGATAATATATATATATTACTAACATTATTACAAATAAATATTTCATAAAATCGCGGGAAGTCATACTGATTAGGTTATGTTTACATTAAGGCTCGACTCTCACCGTTGCCAGATTTATATTCAACACAGTTGAGATTATTAGAACTGTGATGCGGAGAACGTTACAATCAATGCTCTACAATAGCCCAAAGGAAGTCACCGCAAAGATAATTATCATCGCCCGTGGAAGACAACAAGACTGCAAAAAATGATTAACAAAGAATTAAATATCATAATTTCTTAGTAAAAACACAGTATTGCAAACAAAATAGTAAGAACTTAAAATATGAATAATAATAAAGATTAAATAATAAATGATACAACTAGAATTCTAATATAGAAATAAAATTATCTAGATTTTGTTTCAAAAATACAAGAGAATAAATATTCATAATTTTTATAATGATTGATCATTTTTACTTTTTCATTAATAATAATTAAAACACAGAACATTGAAGTTCAATAAAACATAATTCAAAAGATCGCTCGAAGTAAGTTAATTGTAACATTGAAAACAAATATTTAAAAAAATAATATATACGTATATAAAAAGAAAAATATATTTATTTGCATGACATATTCGTCTTAGAAACGACTGAATATCGAAACATTCCATCAAATCAAACTAAATGCTTTCCTATTGAAATTAAGTAACGAATATCTATAAAATAAAATAATAAATATTAAAATAATATATTTTCCGAATACATTGTTATTTAAGTAATATTATTTAAGATAAAGATACGAGGCAAATAACAAATAAAATAATTAGTCGTTAGACTATGCTTGCAATAAACGTATCATAAACATAATCTACAGACATCTCTCTTGTTATACATATGATACTATCTTAAACACTTAAGTTTAACATTCATAGTTCATTTGTTAAAGGTTGCAAATGAAATACAGTCTGAGAGCTCTAATAAATTATATTACTTTTTATAAATATTTGAAAATACTTCCAACTCTCAACAAATTAAAATTCCTTACTTAAACTGAAGAAACCCCCATACTTGGTAACGCTACATTTGCATACAACATTAACAAATTGTGAGTTAATGAATAACTTGTACCTAATTATTGTCAGTAAAGTTGTTAAAATTCTGAAGATACATGCAATTGCTAGAATGTGCATAATAATAATATCAAAGGGGAAAATGATATAAAATACTATTTGATATTTCCAATTTTCGACTTCGACTTGTGAGAAAAATTATGCCATAAAAACAAAACTCGGAACCCGCGCGCACGATACTCAGAAAATGGCAACGTTGTAACATGAATGATAACTACATCACTGTGGGAGACGAAGCCCACATACAGCATAGCAAGCTTAACAACGCGCATGTGCAGAGGGATATGCGGCAAGCGCATAAAACAAAATGTACGAATTGGCGTTTAACATTGACACCGAGCAGACGTATGAGAAAACAACTAGTGATAATTTTGAATAAAGACCAATTGTAAGTTTAATATTATATGGAAGTAAAGTGTTATTCCCTGCTGTAAGAAGAGCAGACAACATTCCCATATCATGAACGATACATCCGCCATCTGTAAGCTGTTGCTAGAAATAAGATTTTACTTTTGGACAAGAACTCAAAGCGGTTTGAGTCACCGCTACAGGACTTTTCTCATATCACAATCACTCATTTTCTCACATCTTCTTTCCACAACTTTTTCTGCATGCTCGATGCTCGGTAGTGCTCGATAGCGGCAGTTCTGTAGAATAACCAATGTTTGTTTTTGTTTTTATTATTATTATTGTTAGGTTTCATTGTTAATCTTTGTACACGAAACATATTTTTGGTACTAGCTACTAACAGTTCCGGTGTACTTTTGCAATGAAGCTTTTGAAGTGAATTGGAAAAGAAAAATTTTGTTTTGACTACCTTATAGCAATACTCTGCGATGGACAATACAAGAAAGTTTATCCTCATATTAGGAGTCTTGGAAAATGGCAAAATGAGTCACATGTACGCCAATTATCACGATCCAATATCAACATGCATCATTTATGAATCGTTGCTAGAACTAGAGTGTTATATAGACGAGAACATAAAAGGAGTTTGCTGTCAAGGGTCACTATGGCGCATGTTGTTTGCTTGGAAAGTAACTACATCACAGACAAGGATGGTACCTCTGGCACCAGAACGTAACACCGACGAGATGTCCTTAGTAAATAGTACTTCTGACGATAGGTACCTTATAGGTACTGATAGATCAGTGGTAACACTGACAAGTGTACAAGATTCGCCTATACTTGTACATCGTTTATGTTAGTTTATAATCTGTTACGATAGATCCATCTTATCTGTGGTGATAGATCCTGCATCGCTAAGTATATATATATATATTTCGTTCGTGCCTCGTAACATTTGATATAGATAAGGCAAATAGTTTTGTCTGGTGTTACGTCCCGGAATTGAACCGGCGCAGAATTATCTCGCGCCGATTTCCTCATGGACATTGCGAGTTTGCAATCTCTTGACCACAGAGGGCACTAATCATACATTTAGTCAGTTATGCGGCAGGACGCTTGTACGCCAATCATGGCTTAGCATCACCTAAAATTTATATTGTATGCTGAATCGTCTATGCAGAAATCCTCGAGATTCTGGCGTGCGTTGTACGGCAATAGTTTCCACGGAATGGGAGAAGACGATACCCTGTGGATTTCTGATGTAGGGGTCATCTGGAGCAATTCTATTTTCTCTGTGACAAACGCGACGATACGAATGTCTCCAATTATCCTGGGCAGCACAACGATTCCCAGAGGGTAGATAGTAGTTCGTACAACTCGCGAAAAATAGCATAAGATTTAATACATTGATATGTAGTTGATTCTAGTACTAAGTTTCAAGTAAATTGTATGCGAAAACATGATAAATCATAAAATTAATTTTAAACAATACAATATCTCCTTTAATTTACAAAAATGTTTTCGTTAGAAAATTGGGTATAAATTAAAAATTGATTTCTAATACTCAAATAATAGAAATAATCTTTTGAATTTAAAAAATTGTTTAAGAAGCTTAAAATTCCGTGAAAATGAGTAGAAGAAAATAACATTACTAAATTAATTGTTTCAAAAATGTCAGGAAATATCAACAATCAGAACGCATAAAAATGAGAAAACATTAAGAATATAGGTAGTATCCTTAGTTACCTCGCGTGAGATGGTCCGTGCGGCTTCCTTCATCGTCTGACCGTCAAGGCCCAAGCACCTAAGGTCCCACCATAAACTGAATCTTATTAGCCTTTAATCCTGCAAGTATTTTCGGTTTATGGCTGGTCCTTAGAACAGTCCTTAGGTTTATTGCACGTTCTTACAAATTACGGGGAAAGCAGATATTTGTCTAACGGAAAAGCAGATATTCCCATAAACAATGTCGCCCATGAGACACGTTGGTAGGAGGCTTCTTCCTCCTATCTTCATTCCTAACGTTGGTCATAACCAATGGGCATCGCGGATCGTTACCCTCACTTTCCTAACGAAAAGTGTGAGCAATAAATCCGCTTTCTTCATACAACAAAGACACCCACTCCGAGCTTTCTTCCGTAATCACACAAGAACGAACTTCATTTGTTCTCATAACTACAAAGCAGTCACTTCATCTCTATACTTGCTCTCTAGACTTGTTCCACAGTACATTCAAGTAACAGTCAAATCTCGTCAGTTAGTTAACACCAACTCGACCAACAGTTCAAGGAACAGCAGGAGTCAGAAGTCAAGCAAAATCGCCAAGTCGATGATGGTCAATCGACAGAAGATACATCATCACAGTCGCCAACATGAAATGAGTCTCAGGTTGTACTCATTCGTAGTTTGTCATTCCACATACGTATCCTTGTATCACATTGAAGTTGTTGGATAGTTGAAAATATACAGGATGGTTGGTAACTGGTGGTACAAACGGAAAGGGGGTGATTCTACGTGAAAAAAGAAGTCGAAAATATAGAATAAAAATTTTTTGTTTGAGGCTTTGTTTTCGGAAAAATCGACTTTGAATTTTCCGTCGGTACGTTATAACGGATCTCACTGTAGATCGTTGTCTCGATGGAAAAATTAAAAAAAAAAATTAAAAAAAAATTTTTATTCTATATTTTCGACTTCTTCTTTCTCGTAGAATCGCCCCCTTTCCGCTTGTACCACCAGTTATCAATCACCCTGTATATTAACCTGTTAATATCAGCGTTATATTCATTCAACCACTCTTATTATCTGAACCGAAATACGGGATCGAACGATTCGTGGCGTCGATTAGTCAAATCGTAGCGGAAATTTACGACCCCAGTTGACGCGCTTCTTAGAGATCATCGCGTCTCCACGCGAACGGTCGAAAGTTCAAATACAGTTCAAAGACTACAATTGAGTAGATACATATTACAGAAGTATAGAATTCTATGCTTTATGCGCAATATGTCTTTTTCTATACCTTATTTGTAATTTCATAAAACAGTTTAGTTTCAATTCAAACCACTATTATACCAAATCGACAATATCGTATGCGATAAGAAAACTGTACAGGAGTCAGGTGATCTCCAAAGCGTGAAAACGAAGAAGCATTGAGTGTCATCTCTATTCTGTACCTCTTGTCAATTACCAACGATGTCAACAGGACTAAGAGTACTCTTATCGTTTGTCGATCACTAAGTCGGTTGCAACATTGTCTAGTTCCACATTCTCCCGCTTCTCTCGCGCTGTAGTTTATTTCAATACTGAATCGATAATGTTGCATGTGACACGAAAATGGTAAGGAAGTCAAGTTACTTCCGAAATCCCATAAGAAAAAAAAGGCATAAAATCTATCCATCACATTCGTCACGTTATTTTTAATGTATCTAACGTAGTCTAAAGACAATTTTTAAAAAATGCTTGTTCTTCATAAATTTCTACATATAATATAATTTATACACTTTGTTCGAGTGGAACAAAAATTATTTAGAAAATATTTAACATTTTTTTTAAATAATACAAAGTAGTGTGTATAATTATGATGTATCTTTAAATTGTAATATACTATCATACTTAATGTACACATGTTTTTCAAAATCAAATGAAACTTAACAAAAAATAGCACTTATCGATTGATTATTAGAACATGATGGTAATCAGGAGCAACTTCACGATGGTGTGCTGTCTAAGAAATGGCGGATTGTTTTTACTCGAGGAAGTTGTAAAAATTTGAGCGTGAGACATGTGGGTGTTGTGACGATTCACGAGCAAATAGTCAATTAAACACTTCTATCGGCATGAGTGACCGCTTTTGGGAACCTTTAGCCGAAGTGTACATCGCAAAACAAGCTGAGTCTACTGACCCTGATCATTACATTTATTGTCTTTGCAGCAGAGTATTTATTCGGTAAATGCAGCTGCAACAGTATGACTCATTTATACTATCGAACATCACAGTTTCATTTTCATATCCTGTACCCCATACCGCGTTTATTCAATTCTTCAAAAATTAAAAATAGTACCATTTTATCGATCAGTGGTGTGACACATGACCTAACCTTGACACCCACTCGAATGAGCTAGGTCACAATGTATTTTTTGAAAACTTAATAATCTTTTGTTCAGCTATACATAATAGAAACGAAATAATGTTGTTTTCTTAAAAAATAGAGTTGTATAGAAGTTAACAGTCATTGAAAGTATTTTTTTGTTTTTCTGTTTGATTCTGCGAAATATCGATAATAAACAATTCGTATACCACGTGGGAATTATTTTCTACTTATTAAGCACTGAGATATTGTATCATATTGAACATCTAATTTATATAATAAAAACTATGTAAATTGATTTTTACCATTTTTTATAAGATAAATATAATTAAAGAATAATATAATAACATATATGTTGCTTTAAACTTATGTGAGGTGAATTTTTGTTTACTTTTAGACACCCAGAAGTTTATACTGCCCTTGCTCTAGAAGATGCTAGTAAAGATGAAGATATTGAGAGCGATTGTGTTGGAGAAATGTTAGACCTCCATAAAAGGTCTATTATAGAAGCACAATCCATAGAGAAACACGATGTAAGAATGTTTTTTTGTTTTCTATTAGATATTTTCAGTTAATTCGGTAACATTGGTATCTGTATTAGATTTCGATATAGCATTTGAACAAAAACATATCTTTTCTTCCTTAAAATTAGGAAGAACCAGTGAGCTGTTACTGCAGTGCATCACACACAGACAACAATTATTCCACAGATGAACATGACTCTGTTCGTGATTCGGCTCATCGTCCTACTGCACATTCCCTCACGCAAAAATTGGGCCTGCACCAGTCAGATTCAGGTGCAGACCTATCAGAATATCATGATCAACATGAGGCTAAAAGTATACAAAATCTATTGGCATCTTATGGGAAAACTTTTCAAAATACAGAGACTGAACTGGAAGATGAATTTGACAAAGTGAATGTAATTGCACAGCACCAAGAAGATAAAGATGTAGAATTTAAATGTAAAATAACAAACATTCACTCATCAGATCATCTTGCAGATAACATTGAAATTTTAAGTTATGATCCATCCATTTGTAATGAAAAGGAACTTCATATAGAAAATCCATCATGTATTTTAGAAGACAAAGGTTTTGAGATACATAATATATTTAAAAATGTTTCTTTGAATGATACACAAACTTATAAGGAAGATGTCCAACTTAAGTACAACTGTGACCATAGTTCGTGTGACTATCCATACTATTCTATGTATTCTAAAACTAAGAGTATAATAGATATAGCATGGGAGAAATATTGGTCTAAAAATGGTGAACGTATAATTTGGACAACTTGGATTAGGAAATATGCAGATTATATAAATCCAGAATATTTGCAACAAAATGCTCATTTAATAAGTAATGAAAAGTTAGAAATGAAAGATACTATTGAAAAATTTTCAGAGCAAAATACATGTTTTCCTAGTCAAGCACACAGAAATTGTGAACTTGATCGCTCAAATTTTGAGGGAATATTTAGCAAAAGTAGTAATGCTGGTAATAATGAAATAAAAGCAAAAGACACGTGTAGTATTAATTTTTCATTTGATGACATAAGCAAGCAAGAGATAAGTGACAAAGAAGCGGAAGATAATAGAAAGAAATTGACAAATTTTGAAGCATCACTGGAAACTGGAGATGGTTGGAGTCCATTAAGTCCTTTTAGTATGGAAGAAAGTTACAACCAGCAATCTAATGCGGAAGATGAAAGACTTTTAACAAGGTGTGATTCTATTAACGAGTCAATAGCAAAAACAAATGCAACATCAGATTCTATGACAAATGTCACAAAGATGACCCTTACTAGTTCTAGTTGTGACTCTATTTCTACAAATTCATCTAGTCTCATCAGTTCTGTAACTAGTTCCATTGAAAGCAATATAACAAACACAAGTTCTGATCAAGATAATGATCAGGAATACACACCAGAAGATACTGATAAGTATTGGCAACATTTATGGAAAGAAAATTTCCAAATAGAGTACCAAAATCATTATAAACTATTTATAGAAAAATATAAAAGGGAGCAATCTGAAATTAGAAATCAAAGTTATAGCCAGGAATATAATGATATAGATATGAAAGAGGAAGGAAGTGATGAAAGTATAGACCAAGATTTTGCACAAAGGGAAATAGACACATCTAATGAAATTAATATTCCTGAAAGTAGAATTGCACCTAATAAAAATTTTTCTTATTCTAAGAAAGATAAGACAAAAAAGAAGCGATTAATTATGGAATCAGTGGGAATGCTCATTCAAAATTTAACGGTGGAAGCAAAAGATGATGAAATTGATGCACATAAAAATGAAAAAATTAATGAAATGGAATGTTCACAAGAAGTTGAACATGATCAAACTTCAACTACAGAAAATGAAAATGGTGCAATTATTTCCAATGATACTAGTGGCAACAATAGTATTCAACGTAAATATTCTAATGATGGAGATGGAGATGAGCCCAATGAAGATAAACCTATAACATTAAAACGGAGGTGCAGTGTCATTATATATGTTTATAATCTGTTAAAATATGTAATATTTATCTATATATCTTTTATTTTAGTCATGAGGCTGATTATGATGACACAGAAGAAGGCCTGGAATCAGTAAAAAAAGCATTTTCATTGATGGGATATACTTTCAACGAAAATTACGAACAATCTAATTTTCAAGGAGAAGTAGTATATAGAAAAAAAAATATTAGGTTACAAAATAGACAATTAAAAATGAAATATTATAAACCCAAGCCAATAAATAAACATATATACTTTGATGATAACGGAGTGGAAATTACTAACACTATAGATAAAGTAAATAATTTTTTTTAAAATAAAAACGTAAATATATAAGTATTTTATCTTTAGTGTTTTGTTTTACAGGTGAAGCATTATTTATCATACTGTCCTGTTTTGCCACCAGCAAAGACAGAATTACAACCCTCTGAAAAAGGTTCCTACACAGCACAATTGACGTCAAGTTCTGATGATGAATGTGATCATAGCCTTAAGTCAAAGTTACAAACAAAACGATTTGTATTTAGTAAACCAAGCACAAGTTCAATAGATTCAGGAGCAGATAAAAAACAATTTGATGATGTTCACGATACCTTAAACGTATTTGATAAACAGGGCAATGTTTTCCAAGGTATCAAAGATAATAATATATACTTTGATCAGGATGAAACAAGCGATTCCACAAAATGTGTACCAGAAAATCAAGTTTTCGAACAAGAGAACTTTGATGTACTAAATGTCAATATGGATATAGATGAAAACTATAGTAACAACGAAATACAAAGTATGAAATTATCAGATGAAGATAGCGTAAAGAAGACGCAAAAGAAAAAACGAAGGAAGCCACCCAAAAGAAATGTAAGCCTGCCAGTAGAAATAGACAATGATAAAACTTTAATGAAATATTGGTTCAAAAGATACCGCCTATTTAGCAAATTTGATCAAGGCATTAAATTGGATCGTGGTATGTTCTATGATATTATTTATATGTATAATAATAAAGATTTGTAATCTTCAAAAGACTAACAGTGAAATATTTTATAAATTATTCGATAATGTGCTTATGAACTTTTAAATTTTTATAATAAAATACTTTTTTTACTCTTTTCTTTATAGAGAGCTGGTACTCTGTAACACCAGAAAAAATTGCCCAGCACATAGCTCAACGATGCAAATGCGATACCGTGATCGATGCGTTCTGTGGAGCAGGAGGGAACGCTATTCAATTTGCTTTCACATGTGAAAGAGGTGCGTTCGTTGCGTGTGGGTAATTAGCATAGAAACTCAATATCTTTATTTTTACAGTTTTCGCAATAGATATAGATCCAGCTAAAATCGAAATTGCTCGAAATAATGCTCGAGTTTATGGTGTTGAAGACAGAATAGAATTCATTGTTGGAGATTTTATTAAACTCGCATCAAAGTTAAGCGCAGATGTTGTGTTTCTAAGTCCTCCATGGGGAGGACCTGAATATGCCAAGAATGAAACATTTGATCTCAATAATATTATGCATCCCATTGGTGGTGTAAATTTATTTAATATAGCAAGAAAAATCACAGATCATGTGGCCTACTTTCTACCTAGAAATGTAGATACAATGCAGGTAAATTTTTATAATTCAAGAAGATTCGAAAAATTTCAATATTCTATGTTACTTTACTTTATAACGCACTATACATCAATTGCTTTTATTTATATATATACAAATTTACAGCTTGCCATGTTAGCCGCAGTAGGTGGTGGTGTAGAAGTGGAACAAAACTTTCTTGACAGAAAGCTAATAGCTTTAACAGCTTATTATGGCGAACTGCCCAGAGACTGTTAGTTGTGATACAAGGTGTAATTTCCGGGAAGATCCACATCAGTTGCTTAAAAAAAGGAGCTTCTCACGTTTTATGAATAATTAGCTGTAAATAATAACCTGTATCAATTTGCTTAGGATGTCCTTAAAAACAGTATTTTTTATTTCACTTCACGTTTTTTTTACAAAATACATATAAAAAGGCAACTGTATTATATGCTATAATTTATATATTTTTTATTTTATATATATAGTTAAATATATTTTAAAACTTTCCTATTGGATTTTTTAAAAATAATATGTTTACATATGTCCACCAGTTACCATTTTCACAAATCTCGCACTTAAGCAAATTGATACCGTAATTCCAATTTGTGGGGACATATTTGTGAAATCCAATAATTAATATACGAAATCTTTTAAAAAGATTTTAAATTGAATCTTCCATAGCAATAAGTATTATTTTTACCTGATGAATAATTAAGTCAAAAATATCAGAGCATTTCTCTTTAGTCCATCATGTAAAATATTATTTTACTCGTATTGTAAACCATACGAGACATTGTAATTTACATTTTACAACGGTTCCCAGATTATTTTACAATTTTTATGTACACTTCTACTAATTTCTTATTAATTATCAATAAATACATTCAAAATCTTAAAAATGTGTTTAAATATATAGTAAATTACATTCTTAGTAAAATTTAAAATAAAATATCTCAAAATTACATTCTTTTAACTATAAAATCTTGTTTCAGGACAAAATAACAATTTTTTGAACAAATATGAACATAGAAACCGTGAATGCAATTAACTGATTGAATGTGCATATGTTTTCATTTCTTTAAAATAATGTACAAAATTAAAATTTTTTTCAAACGAAAACACTTAAATTGTTATTGTTTGTGTTTGCTGATATAGTGTACAATTCCAAAAATAGTATCAGATTTAGAATTTAAAAAAATTAATATATTAATTCTAATTTCTTGTCAAAAGAAAACAAATTGATTCATACCTTCTAAGTAACGTGTGACTAGCATTTCTTCATTTACTTTGAAGTATAAATTTCTAGGAGTTTTCAAATATACAGGAATATTTTAATTAGCAACTTAATATTCCGTATTTCATGTATCAACATTAATAGTTGTTGCGCCTGATTCCTCAGGTTCTGCAGGTATAGTTATACCACCTGTGTCTATACTTTCTTCCTCTTCTCTTGGAATTTTTAAAAAACAATGCATTGTTTCTTCATCTTCTTGTTCAATTGCTGAGTTACTTTTAGTTCTACATTCTCTTGTTGGCAGTGAACCTTCAAGATGTTTCGATGGTATCTGTATCGTAATCGTTTGTGATGTACCGTCTGCAGACGTTGAGGAAGACATTAAATTTGCTTCTAAAGTATCGCCCACTTTTGAAAAGGCACCTAAGCAACTATAAATCAATTGTGCCGCCGCAATATTACCAGGAAAAACTTCGACATTTTCACTATCTGAAAAAATATATAATTTTATTTTTTTTTATATATCCATTAATTCTATTAAATACAAAATTGAAACATACCTTTTTTTTGCATATTCGCTTTGATTAATCCCTTTTCATGGTCTCTTACATGTTGTATATAACTTTGATTTTTAACAGTTTTGAAAGGACATAGGTCACATGTAAATAAACCAGAAAGTAAAGGATGTCTAGATTTCAAATGATTTTTATAACTACTACTTTGTATTGCTGTATAAGAACAATGAGGGCATTTATAAGGTCTAAAACCTGAAAATATTATTTATACTTGTAATTTTTAAATACATCCTTGTACTATACACATCTTTTTCATCATTTCACATCTTTATTATCATGCATACCTGTGTGTTGCATAATATGACGTCGTAACGTATTGTGATCACCTGTTTTATATTCGCAAAGTTCACAACTAAAGGGTTTGTCACCAGTGTGTTGTCGTAAATGCATTTGCAACATTGCTTTTCTAGCGCTAGAATGTCCACAAACATTACAAACATATGGTCGCAATTTTGAGTGGACTGCTTGAATATGACTCTTCAAGCATTTGGAATTAGCATAAGTTTTTCCACACATATCACATTTTTTTGAAGTATACCACCGCGTTACTTCCAATGTTTTGCGATCCAAATGCATAACTCTATGATTACGCAATTGACTGGCTTGTTTAAAACATTTACCACATTCTGAACATTCATACTCGCGTGTCTCACTATGCACACGCATATGAGTTAAAAGTTTGACCATTGTTGCACTTTTATATGCTTTACATATTTTACAAGTAAATAATCCTATGTCTAAGAAAACATACATAATAAAAATCACGTTTTAATATTTTATTGTCCAGATATAGATATTAGATACTTACCAATTTGATGCTTTTTCCATAAATGTAAGCTACACTGTCTCCATTTGGTAAATTTCATATCACGGCAAACGCTACATTTAAATGCTGTTCCATTTTGTGATTCCGTATGACAAAGTGCATGTTGCTGCATTGTTTCCTCTGTACAAAATTTGTATGGACATCCTCTATATGAACACCTAGCAAAATATACAATTTAATAGATAATAGATTTAAAAGATTGATATACACGATTGATATACACGATTGATATAACATAAGAATAATATATATACTTTATGTTTCTTTCCATTAATTCGATCATTTTTTTATTGAGCATATATTCAGAATTTAGAGGTTTTTGAATTTTAACTTGACGTTTTATATCATTACTTTCAACACTCTGTCCTATACACTCTAATAACCCAGAATCTTTTGAATCATCTGTTATATTTTCTTTACCACCTCTATTGGCTCCTGTGTCTGTTAATTGATGATCCTAAAATAAAAAACATTAATATGATATCTTTATATTTACTTTCCTTTATAACAGACCAGATAAATTTTAAATAATTACGTTTATCATGTGTTCTTTACAATCTTCAATAGAAGGAAAGCAATTAGAACATTCTCCACACATATATAACAATTTTACTTCATCTGTAATCTTAGATTCTTCTTTTATCTGAAAGATGCAATATCAATGTAAGTATTCGGAGAGAAATAAGTAATATCGTAGCTCACCTCTATATCCACTTTAGGATTTACATGCGTTTTCTGAAAATGCTGTAATAATTGTGTTTTGTCTTGAGTGGTATAAGTACATATCTTACATTTAAATGCTGTTACAACTTCCACAAAATCATTAGCATTTACATTATGTTTCTCCATTATAAAATTTTTTTCATTTTGACCAGTAATAATTTCATATTGTTCTTGAGAATGTTCATCAATATTTCCAATTACTAATCCTTCGTTGGTAATATACTGTGGTTCACAATTATCATCTTCTTTAGGTAGCAACACTGTTTTTTCTTGTGATTCATTTTCATCTATTACTTGACTAAAATCTAATTCTTGTAATTCTCCATTATGAAACGCATAAACCTGACCATCTAAGCAAATTAAAGAAATTGATTCATCATCTTTTTCTACTTGTGGTTCATTTATAAGATTAATTGTATTTTGTTCTTGAGTGGTTGATACAGCTTTTGATATATCTATAGCTGGATCTGATACAGTTTGTAAAATATATCTAGTGCCATTTATTTCATAACTTAAATATGAAGAATCTTCAACACTTCTTTCCTCATTCATGGTGATGATATTTAATTAAATCATACCGTTATAAAATTCTTGACGTTTAAATTAATAGTAACATCTTGCCTGTAATACAAGTATAATTTACAATTAATTAATAACGAATATTTATTTCCACCTATTATACAAGGATTTTAAACATAACTAACAAAGCAAAATTTGATATTGTTAGACATAGAAACTAGAATATATAACCAATAATATACTAATATTCTCGCACGGAGATTTTAAGAGTACATATATATAGCACAGTCTATTCAATAACACAATATTCAATATTTATTTACTTGAATTATACATTACCTGTTTAATATAAAATTTTATAAACTACACTAAACGTACGCATCACTATATTCAAAGTATACAAAATAAATGAATTATTTATAATTACATTTTGAAATGCCGATATTTGTATAAATTAGTGAAGAGGTTATCTTAAGGTCGATTCGTAACATGACTTAAAAATGTAATTCTTCTAACAATAATTGAAGTTAAGCTGTTATATTTTAACGACGTAAAATAAAAGCTTTCACAAATTATCATTTCTCCGTAATTAAGTATATTCATAACTGTTCAAATTCGAAAATCATGTTACGCGAAAGTAACTCGCGCGTTCTATGCGTCTGGTTCGAGATTTCAAAATGGGGCTTCAAAATTTTGAGCGGAAATATTTAATATATATACAAGGAGAGAATATTACTTACGAGAAAATTATTTAAGTCAAGTGATGAACAAGAATACTGAAAAAATGACATAAACGTCAAGTTTTAATACATTATCCATGAGATCCGTGATATTCCACCATCTTGCATCACGTCATACCGCGAAATTTAGCACAATCTAGTAAAACGAGGGATATCTGATATTTCATTTGGCAATAATTTAAAATTCATTTTTTTTTCTTTTTATTTGTATTTTATTGCGCTTTATAAAATAGTACTATTTAAGAAATATATATATACCATATTGTGTTATATTTTATATTTTACAAATGACTTAATGTATTAGATACTAAGCATAGATGTTATGAAATTTTATACAAATATCTACATATGTATATGGATGTTTACATAATTGTAGTAATAATGAATATTAGCACAATAAAAGAAATACATGTAATTATAAAATAAAAAGCAACTTACATTTTACTGTTCTCTCATTGGATGTACACTAGGAGTTCTTTCAGCATTTTGTCTAGCAATTTCAGGGAAGAACTGTGAATTATATTTTTGTTTGATAATGGATTTGGGAGGAGTCTTTGGTGCTACTGTTGGAACTGGATCTCCTCTCAATTTAGCCAATAAAGCTTCTGTCCTTAATTTCTCAGTTTGTTCTCTTAACAATCTCTCTGCTCTTAACTTTTCTACATCTATACTCGGCTTTTCTACATTTTGTCTTTCTTTATTTTTATGTTTCTTATGTTTTTTAGATTTTTTATGTCTGTGTTTTTTCGAAAATTTTTCGTGATCTGAATCATCACTTTCATCTGAATCATCTCTTTTCCTTTTAATAGTTCCTGTTCTAATTTTTATACATTTTTCTATAGAGCCAGATCCCATTATATTTAAATATTTCTTTATATCATGAATGGGATCATGTAATGTCTTTTTTTCAACTTGTACTTCTACATCCTTTCCTGTGTCTCTCAATCTTTCAGGTAACTCTTCATACCAATTTTTCCTACCTGTTGCTTCATTAGTATCTTGTCCAAGATATGTAAGATATCCAATCTGTTTCTCGTACTTTTCTTTTTCTTCTTTTTTTTCTTTTTCATGTTCTGCATTAGGTTTATTATAATCAAGTTTTCCTTGTTCAAGTTCAGCAAAAAAATTAACATGATCCCATTTTGAAGATGAGGCATCTGTATCACTTTTCAATGCTTCTGTTCGTCCATCGTATTTTGATCTGGCTTTCTCTCTCAAAAGATTAATTCTAGCTTCAGTTTCCTAGAAAAGTATTTCAGACTCCATTGATTACATAAGCAATGAACAATTAGCTTCTGTTTTATTCTTATTCATACATACTGCTTTTTGAATTCGTTCTTGTTTAAGTCTTTCTTCTTCTGCAGCTTTTGCTTCATCACGTCGTACACGAGCAATGTTTTCCTTAGTACGTACATGCCACCTAAAAGGAATAATTTTTATAATTATTTTAATGTACCTAAAGAAAATATTCATTATATACGAATTCATTTTAATTATACCTTTTCTTTGGTAAAATGTTCATTTTTAAAGTGTAATTACTTTTAATGAAAAACACAAATTCTTTATTGAAAACAAATTAAAATTAGATATCCTTATAACTCTATTTATTTTTAATTTTATTAATAGATCCTTTTAATAAATCGTGTTAAATGTATATAAATGTATACAGATAATTATCGTGTATTTTGATAGAAATCACAAATTACTACAAAAGTTTTGATAAATTTAGGTTATGTGTTCTAAGAGCGTGCGCCATTTCTGATTCTAACAACACAATTGCACGCTGCTTCAAATTCTAGCGTCTTGTTTTTATAGGACTTATAAAAAATTCGGAGAGTTTTCTATTTTATCATTTTTTAAATATGTAAGTACAAAATTTTCATCAAAAATAACAATAATTTCACAATTATACGATACATAAGTTTTTAATATATTCCCAATATTTATATATATAAAGTTAACCTCAACATTTAATATAATTGTCAAACAGTATCTCATTTAATTTAATTTTTGCTATTATGTATTATATTTGCATATATATTTTAGGTGATATATCTATTTATATTTATTGAAATTGTTGTTTTAAATATTTATAACAATATATGCACTGTGTAATATATTTTGCAGAAATTAAGGAAAAATACTACACAATGGCTGCAACAATGCCAATAAATCCAAAACCATTTCTAAATGGTTTAACTGGAAAACCAGTTATGGTAAAATTAAAATGGGGCCATGAATATAAAGGTTATCTTGTTTCCGTCGATGGATATATGAATTTACAATTAGCTAATACAGAGGAACATATAGAAGGAAATTGTACTGGCAACCTCGGTGAAGTCTTAATCAGATGTAATAATGTAATGTATATAAGAGGCGTGGAAGAGGAAGATGAAGAAGGAGAAATGAAGGACTAGTTCCCATAATGTTTATAAATCAATTTAGGATAATACTTTTTATTTTTAAGTAAGATTAAGTACAATTACGTAAGACTAAAAATTAATAAAGCAAATTGTTTTTTAAACCTATGTAAATTTATTTATCAGCAACAATACATTCATATTTATATCACAATAGTTTATTTCAATAGCACAGTGTACCATAAAATTACACCAATAAGGTACAATATTTATACATATGTTTAATGACATTTTGGGACATTTGTTACAATAGGTTTCGGCCTAGACTTAAAAATTAATTTCTTCTTTACAATTGCTTTAATAACGTATGCCGTTTTTACTTCGGAAGTATTAGCTGTATTAGTTTCCTCATTCTTTTTTTTAACTAGAACTGCAAATGGTTTTTGAAGCGCCATTTCTTTTCCTTGTAATACATGAATGCCGATTATAAGTATAGGTGTACCAGATTTTGTAAAGTGTAAATCTCCGATATATACATTCGTAATATTCACGGAATTAAATTTTAAATCACCTTGTAACTCAACAATCGCCCATTCCTCACATTCACCATCTCTAAAAAAATAGCAAAAAAGCACTTTTTGTTTGTGACAAATATAAAAATAATCAATATTTCTGAAACTTAAGTAATAAGTAATACTTTTTTATTGGTATGATCATACTGAGTTTTGGCGGTAAGTGGTGTTTACACACATATGTATGTGAGATATACATATATGCATAACTAAGTATGAGTAAAGTTACTAGAACATGAAGTATAAGCTTAGGTCGAGTTTGCACTAAAAAATGAAACAAATATAACTACAATTTGTAACAATCACTATTTATTGTCAGATAATTAGGTTTAAATTTTAAACAATGGTTTTAGATTGCAAATATTATATGATGTATGTAGTATTACATAAATAATTTTCTGGATTGGAATGCCATTACAAAACAGAAGTAATAGCTTTGCTGTTTAGTAATGAATCAATCAATTTAATAATATTACATATTTCATATACTTATATCTTTTAAAATAATATCTTGAGTAATAAAAATGTTACTGAAACATTTATAATATCAAAGTTTCTAATTTCAATCTCTTTTATCTAATATATTATGTCTGAAAAATGCGACAAATTTAAATGTTTGCAACTATTTGTTACCCAACACTTGAATAAAATTACATTCCTAAAAAATGATATCGTTATAATTCAATAATTTAAACTGCAGCAATGGTAATAAAATAGTAAAGTTCAACATATGTATTTTATATAATTTTACTTGCATGTCAAATAATACATAAACCCAAAAACGTCTGTCAAACGATATCGATTTATAATTTCTTCTTAAAAAGATATTTTTATTCTTTCGTTATCTGACAATGCAAGTTCGTAATTGCAAACACAATATATATAGCTGTATGTATAGCTGCTTACAATTGGAATATTCATGCAAGAATGTTTTATTTGCATATATATCTATGTATGTATATATGTGCATTTTGTATATTTACTGTAGATGTAGAAAGCATATTTTCATTAGTATATTTTCATTCAAATATGAAAACAATATAATGGGGTTGTTGTCTTGGTCCTGTGCTTGACAATATAAAAGTGCAGAGGAACAATCCTTTGTTTTTTAAATGGATACCCCAACTTCTAGTACTTTTTGATATATTACCTTATGTGAGAAAATGTCATACATTACAGTTACACATCCTCTTCATCCGTAACATGTACATTTGCATATGTATATGTAAGAATATAACTCATTACTAGCAATATAAACTTACATATGCATGTGTAAGAATGTACCAATTGTCCTATAAGGACTTGTATGTCATTTTATTACTATAAACATTTGATCTAAATATATTATTATACGACATAGATGTTAGAGGAATTGGTTTTAAAATATTAGCAACTGATTGTCATTTAGGGTATTACATTGGACCTTCTATCATACTAATTTTCATTGTACAATAATAAATGCTGCGTCCAAAGCACAAAAGTGCCAAGAGAAATGCACCTGAAAATAAAATTTTAAAAACAAACCTAGTAAAAAAGACAACTTATTACTTGAATAATATGTAAATGTAAATAAATGTTTATATGCAAGAAGTTTATATATTCAATTAATAATTCAATTTGAACAAATTTTATCATACTCACCAACATAAGCTACATAAATTCCACCACTAGTTTTTGCATATGCATGTGTTCCAACCTGAAAATAAAGTGGTATAAATTGTAATATGTTTTAAAATATATCTAAATTACCATAAATCTCCATTATGTAATTTTTTTAATATATCAGGTGTTATAAAAATACTTACAGTTACAGCTATTGCAATTACTAAGGCTATTAATCCCACAATAGTGAATGCAATACCTCGACCTCTAGCAAAATCTGGACCAACAGAAGATATTTTTCGGCAATGTGGACATCGAGCCAAAGCATTATTTAAGGTATTAAACTAAAGAATGTAATAACACATATATTAATTATTAAGATATTTCAATCATATAAAATGTTCTTATGTAAATCCTTACCAAAAATGTGTCATGACAATGACCACAGCATACCCTACACATTCCAGGCATAGATAAAACAGGTGGTGTAATTGGGCTTGGAGCAAGATTAATAATACGTTTACAGTTTGGCCTTGGACAAGCAATACGTTGTGAAGAACTCTTACATATTAATAAACAATTACATGGGCAACGGACATATTTCTTTCCAGGAGGTGCATTTCGTATGGGCTAAAAAAGTGATTTGTGGCTTTCATTTCCGATATGAGAATGAACTCCAGTGAATTAAATTACTTTGATAACATACTGTAGCTTCATTACATTGACAGCATTTAACAACATGTTGATCTCTTTTACCAGAAATATCTATCATAGCTTGACAAACCCTACAAGTGACCATAGGCTTGCCACATTGACTACTTGATTCGTATGGAGGTGGCACTTCATCAGGACCTATTGCAGATACTGTACTAACAGTCGATTCCACTTCATCTAAAGTAAAATGTAGTAGAGGTAACCATAAGCAATTGGATTAAACAAACTTAATTCTTCCGTGATCAAAATCGAATATTATTTACCAACGAAATCGCTGCCGTGTGAACTATAAGTGACATTTTCATTTTTTAACAACGGCTGTCGTTCGCCCTTCTTCCCGTCTCCCATGTCGATCTATTAATTTACCCCTTAATGACAACAATTTATTTCAAGTATTGTTTGACAGTACTCCCGGTGCTTCGATGACAAGGATGACAAAATAAAAATTTTTCTAACACCCTGCGTGGTTCTGTCTGTTCATAGAACAGAAACTATTCACCGAAACGAGATATACATTGGTTTCAACATTACGGATCTTTAATGGATTGGTTTAGGAATCCTACAGGCATTGTAACATTTTCACAGGTTGGCTACCCTGTTACTCAATAATTGTGACGTCTCCAATGTAATCGTATTTGGAGGTTACTTTTTCCTTTTTTATCTACTTTTCTAACGAAAACAAAGAGCACTATTAATTGGTAATGATATTATAAAAGTCCAGAATTTTTTGAAGCATTAGCGTAATCTGTTTAGGAGTCATACTACCACTTTTATCGTTCGTATAGTAGTACACTTTACACAGTTCGATCAGTTTCGCTCGTCAGTATACTTTTCGCATTTAATGACATTTTAAACAGCTAAATGGTATCACGTACTGTTTAAACGGAAGTTTGTATTTTATCATTGAAGATATACATATTATCTGTATGTAGTGTAAATAGCTCTAACCTAACACTCCATAACAATGCTCTATTTATGAATTTTTTTTTCGTACGTTCGTGTGTGTAAACAAACAGATATGGAAAAATTAACACATTTATGGAACGTGAATCAATTTATTACAAAATTAAATTGTTCGCAAAGTAGGAATTTGCAAACGTTTTACATGTAAGTTGTATTTTATTTATTTGAATATTTATATATATTTTTGAGTAAATAAAAAATTGATTACATACTAAATAATTAATATTATTGTATATTAGAGAAAGATGTAGGCAGTATACGCGTGGAATACAACCATCGTCTCAAAATTTTGGTCCTTCTGTGATGTGCCCATATTGTGGATCACTTTGGAATACTATAGATCATAGCATTAGATTATCACCAGGTAAACCACTTTCTAAATCCATAAAAAAAATTGTACACTCTATGAATAATGGTAAGAAAAGAATACCTGAAGTTCAAAGAAGTTTGGCAGAAAAATGTTTAAAAAATAAAATGAACAAATTGGTACTTAAATGCTCAGTTTGTTCAAAAAGTACAAGAATATCTTTTAATAAACCACAAAGGGAAAAAGTACAAAAAATTAGGACAGAAAGTATTGAAAGATCAAAAAAACGGAAGAAGAAGAGGACCAAGGATAGGACAGCTGGCTTAAATGTTTCTGGAATTTCAAATTTGAATGAGAAAAATGTTCAAACCGAGGAATTGAAAGAAACCAACATAAAAAAAGTTAGGAGCACTGCAAATTTTATTACACCAACTCAACAGAAAATAAAAATGATTAATATAGATCGATTAAAAAACATAATAAATCAAGGTGCAACACCTCCAAAAAGGAAGAGTTTACATAGTTTCTTAACAGAGCTTTGTTGAAAATTAGTTTATTGTTAAAGTGTTTTATAAAATTTTCTATTAACAGAAATTCACGTTTATTACATAAAAAACATCTGTAACCCTTTTATACATAAACCAAAAAAAGAAGATAGCGAGAAGAATAAAAAAATTGATATTTTAGTTTTCAAGTTCTATACTAAAAGACTGATTACTTTTATACATTAAATACTAAACAATTTTCAATCTTTGTTTACTTTAATCGTCAATAATTGTTCTCTACATCACTGTCCATATGATAAAATAAATACACTATACATGATGTATTAGAAGCGGAACTCACGTAATGTCCTTCATTAATTATTACCCATTTATCACTCCAGCGGAATCTCCTTCCGTACAACCTATAAAACGTCCATACATTAGATGTCACGAATAAAATCCTCCCAATGGTACGAAAAATTACTATTCATTTCAAGATAAAAATAAACAGAATGTACGAGGATAAAACCAAATTCTAATCCACAATTGCAGATCTCTATTTTTTAGCAACGTGCAGGCGCGTGCGCGTCACCACGTCGCACTTTTCGGTTGCGAAAGTCATGCGTGAAGGTCTACTTTCGTGCATTTCTTGTTAATTCGGTCAGTGTGTCGGGGCAGGAGTACAGGAGAGGAGTTGTTAGTCACCTGAATGCACGCCTCGAGATAATCCCGCTCGGACATTTCCTGGTCCTTCGCAGGGGGAACTTTTCCCCGACGGCGCAGCTCTTGCTTGGCATCGTTCAAGTCAAAGATCGCCACGGGATCCAGCTTGCCCTTCAGTACCAGGCCCGCCAAGTACTCAATGTAGTGCTGCCTGCGGGGAAAAGTACCCAGAATTTAGTCGTGCAATGCACGATGCCTTTTCATTTACCTCGATCAAGTCCCTCTTGTAATGTTCCGGATCACGACCGTACCAATTCGGGGGCAATTTGATCCCCGCACGTTTCACGCAAGTCTCGAGATCGTCTACGTTTAACAAGGGAAGCGGTTCCAGTTGGGTCTCCCGGATCTTTCGAACTAGGTATTCGATATAGTGGATCCTAAATATTTGAATATTTCGTTATGATAAAAGGACACTATTTTTTTAACATTTACATTACTTTTTATGGACCAGTGTTGGCTCAAAGCTTAAATAAATAAACACTTTTATTATATGTTTTCTACTTCTTTAAATAGATTTGTTTTTCTTTTTGTTTAATATAGTAACTAGTAAGTATTAGAAAGGAGAACGATAACAACGAAGGCCTCAAAAGCATTATTTTTTATTTTACTCGCAAGTTATATCGTTTTTTCTTCCTTTTTTAATTTATTTTATTCTTAGTCATTTTTATTCTTTTTAGCCCTCTAATATGATAATTTGTACGAGCTTTTTTTCGTATAATTGCAACGGTACCTTGGTTTCATCGAGAAAGGTATTCAATTATAAAAGTGGTGGTCGTAATAACGGCGAATGCATGCAGAGTTACGGGGGAACAAACAAATTACCTGCACAAGCCAGCGTGTCCCACAACGACATCTGAATTGCATACCGCATCTACAACACCGGTGGGAGTTTCTTTCTGCAATTGCACTTTGCACTTGCGTTCGCCAGCCGGACCCTCTGTGTCGTACTCGATTCCATTATCTCTTAACAGCTGTTGCAACTGCATGGGCTCCTTATCTCGAAGATAGAACAGACAGTTTCGTGGATGGTGTGCGTGAAGGCCCAGTTTCGCGCAATACTGACTGACCGAGCATTTTGCTCCCATCATGAATGCCTTTCCGCAACCGCAGCAGAATTCGTACTTGCACTGGCTACATGTAAAATGCATACAACCTACGAAAAAGTATCATTTTCAGTATTTATCGTTAACATTAATCAGAAATTAGTATTTCAATTAAGAAATATCTTTTATCCAGAATTAATTGCCTACTCGACTGATAAAGATATTTGAAATACATAGAGAAGTTACACGAACATGAAATCCTGCATCGGTTAATTTAGGTAAGAGTTATTTAAATTTATTTCTGGATTATAATAGACTGCGAATATATAAAATATCCAAAGTATGTAGAGTATTCGTCACAATTTTCAGTAGGTGAATTAAATCTATATTTAGCTTCTATTTCTTCTTATTCCTTTAAAAATGTCCGCAGTCTAATGATAGCAATGTATTTCAATATTTCAGGGAAAATTCATTTAGCAATTGTTTGAATACTTTGTACTCAATTGAATGCGTCGCCTATGAAAGCTCTATTCTTTGTTTAAAGTTAGCAGCATTTTAAGAAAAATTCATTGCAATTCAAGTAATTAAGGCTTGAGAGCTAGTTGAAATACTTTACCTCCCCTAGACAAGGAGTAGCGAAATTTGCATTTAGGACAATCTATCCCATTATCCGCGAGGTGCTTGGCTAAGCCAGCGGCTTGATTATCCGGGTCATTCTCGTCTTTCCAAGCAGCAAATTGCTCGCACGTAATTCCTTCGTGCTGTTTCTCCCACTGAAAGTGAAACCACCGTCAGAGAGGATGTTTGTCCGCGCTTGCGTAACTTCCATTTAATTTTCGCGTAATTATCAACGTCAGCACGTACCGGTCTTCGACACAGTGCACACGTGACTGATCGACAATCGGGACATATTAATCTCTTTTGATCCGGATCCGCGTAAAATCCGCTTGAACACTGAAAACAACACACATGACGTTTCTCCAATCGTCGACTAAAGAGGATTGTACGGTTTATATAGAAGAAACACCTGAATGCACCACTTAAAGTTTGGATCTTGCATTAATGTTCTGTCTCTCAGCTTTCTTTGGAAGAGTTCATGAATCGGAGGATCTAGAAGTGTTTTCAATTGTATGTCCAGGTTACTGAAATATTCTAACACCTCGTCTTCGTTGGCGTCTTTTAGGTTTGGCTCCTTACAAAATGGACAAACTGCGTCCGTGATATTTCTGTCGCTGATTTGGATGGTGAAGTAGTTCTTCGCGCACTCGTTGCAGCAACGGTGCACGCATTTCAGCATGGACACTATCTGGGATTAAAAATGTGTTTTAATTCAATTAAAATTCAATTATACTGCGAATATTCATGGATATTTCAATTTCTGTCTACATTATCAAAGAACTAGAATTCAAACAAGGGTTTCATTTGAATATTCTAATCTTTTCAATGTTATAAATAGTACTTAGCATATTTTGTATACTCTTACGTGTTACAGTCTCTCTGTATTCCATATATTTTTGTAGGCTTCAATCTTTTATACATGCATGAACATTCGCAGTCTACTCATGATCAGTTCAAATAAAAGATAAGTTTTGTATTCTAAGATGAAATAATGGGTATTGTATTGTTTCAAGTACCTGACTCATCGCAAAGCGACCTGTACAAAGTTCGCATTCTTGTTGCAAGAAAGCCAATGCCGATTCTACGCTGGAACACTCTTTAGCCGCATGAAGAGCCTCGACGTCTCCAAATTTCAAGGCCAGCAAACTAGCGGCCACTTCCGCCTCATCGTAGTTCGACGCTTTTCCTTCCGCTAAGAGACGTCGAGCAATTCTCTGTAAGTGCAGAGGAAATTCTCACAACATTTACTTTACAGAGAATCATTTCATGGATAATCATGTCATCGACACGATTTCAGTGACACCGAATCGTGACCACGATATTTAGTCATCGACATATTTAGATTACCGGCAATCATTTCACCGACAATGTTTTCTTCGTCACCGAGCTTCGTCGACGATATTTACATTTGTGTCGTCGATTTCTACCGAGTACAAGAATTAGTCGACAACTATCAATCGGTGAATCGTTGATTGACAAGTGTTTTATGTTGTGTTGGATAGGAGCGAGTGGTAGAATCGGTCACGTTACTCGCTCGCACAAACAGGTCTAGACCAAACCAATACCAATTCGTGGCAGGGGGCGAGGAGAATCCGATTTTTGGTCAAAACATATTTTTTTAAATCTGCTCCAATGTGCTCTGGACTAGATTTCTTCAAGCGAGATACAATACCAGAAAACAAGTTTGTACTTTGCCAGAGTTCATTGTGAACAGTTTGTCGAATTTTGTGTCGATTATCGATGTTGTCAGTCAAAGTTGTTCCTGATAAAGTTTAGTGTTGACAAAGTTTGGTGTCGGCGAAAACAGTGTCGGTCAATTTTGTGTACATCAAACAATACGGACCTGATATGATAATTACACGTATATCACATCCATTTAATGTGAAAATACGATTAAAAATAATACCGAAATTATGAGATAAATTATGGAATTTTTGAGACTTAGGGTAAAGATTGACGCACAGAATAGTATACAAGGACAATGGGCATGCAAAAATACGATAAAAAGATACTACACCAACGTCTAGAAACGAGCTCTGCATATTTTTAAGGTAACGTCGTCCAGTCCGTGAATAAAATATTAATATCGTGTTTATTTGTCACGGACAAACTACTGAAAGTGACATTATGGAACATTAATACGTAAATGAACGATCGTAAAGAATACAGAATGACGAACACGGAATACACAATGACCGTAAACAATTAAAAAATTGCTCAATGCTTGTGTTCTTTGAAGCACGTTAAGAGATGTTGTTTTATTCCCTGGAACGAAACGATCGTGCCGGAAGAGAGCGTGTTATTCGCGTGCGTTTAAATTACTATAAAATCCCCGAAAGCATCCGACAAATTGGATGATGGAAAAGTCGTGTTCCACGATATTAAATTAAACTCTCGGTGTGCTTTCTTCGCGGAGTGCATACAAACCTCGAGTACGTTTTCGCGTGTACACCACTGTTCTGTTACTTTTTAATTTAAACACACAGCGGAGCAACGCGAAACAAAGCGACATGCTATACAACAGCAATATTAGTCACGGGGAGAAACAAGAGGAGTACTTACCTCGGGCAAACAGAGAAAGAGCCAACTGTACGCTAGTTGGGTGGAAAAAAGAGTGTGCTTAAAAGATACAGTCAAAACAGGGTTAAAATTTTAACGGGAGTCTGTCGGGTATTTTTTCTCTCTTTTTTTCGTGCGATTTTTTTTTAAGTCTCATCCGCTGTTTCAACACTTTTGATCGAGCTGTTTGTAGACATTGGTCTGTCAGCGGCAAGTACTGACAAAGTCGACAATTGATTCTGACAACTGACGTCTACTGACCTCCCTCTCCGTTTTGGGAGATCCCCCTGTCTTCAAGTTGCCGCTTCTACTTTCCACGTATTCCCGTTCCGTATTTTCTTCGCCCTCGAACCGACGGATACAACTGGCCACCAAGGAGAATCGTTTCTTCGATGTTCCTCCCTGATCTACCCCTCTATCACAGCCTGTGCTCGCTCTACGACTCGCTTTCACTCGCTTGTCGCTCGTACGTCTCGCTTTCGTTACCTCAGTCTTAGGATCTGTCTTATTCTGCCCGTTTTTACCAGAGTTATCGTTCATCTCAAGTTTCCCCTTTAGTTTACCAGGCTTATCCTTAATTGCGTCTTTGCTGTTCTTTAGTGGTATTAACTGTTCTTTTGGTTTTTTAATGGAATGAGTTTTAGAAGTGGTATTTTTTAATGTCTCTTTGGTATTGTTGTGTGAATTTGTCATTTGCTTTCGTTGGTCCTTTACGTCAGTGTTATCAGCTCTCAGAGTTTCGTCCTCCTCAGACGAAATATAGTTTAGTTCTTTATTATCTGTTTGTTCCACTTCTTCTATTCCTTCTTCTTCTTCTTCTTCTTCGAAAGAAGAGTCTTTCACGTTCACGCGAGTTTCACTGGAATTAGAATCTTCTTGGCTGTCATTATCAGTTATGTATTCATTTTCAGAATCTTCGAATTCAGAGTCGGATATTTTTGCTTTTATCGCGTTGATTGTTTCCTGTAGCATGATTTCAGCATCGGTTAACTCCTCGATGCTGTCCGACGTGCGATCGGAAAGCTGCTTCCCCGTTTCTGATATTTCAGATTCCGTTGCGCTCTCGAAGTCGGAAGTGGAAGAGTCATTATCAGAAACTTCCTCCAGCTCGTATTCTTCGCTGGAAGTGGTATCATTTAAATCCAATTTCTTAGATATCGTTTGATCTTCGTTGGACCCAGTCACGTCTATTTCCTTGTCATTTTTCTCCGATGCCATCGCTGACTTCGTTTTTTCGCTCCTTTCGCAAGTCTTCGCCCGAGTGATTGCAGTTTTTACCATTAGCGTCTTTTTGTCATTTAAATTTCCGACTTTATCCGGCTCAATTTTTCGCTCTGCTCTGATCTTCGAAGCGCTTTCGGACGAACTACTTTTCCTTGCTGTTTGTTGGGTAATCGATGGTTTCGCCGAGGTGCTAGTTAACTCGTCACCGGATGCCGCTTTCAGAGATTGCTGAGAACTTTTTGGAGTCTCTTGCACTTGTGGAAGTCGACGTCTCGCTGTGAATACGGGAATCCTCGAAAGGAAAGAATGTTTTAACGTGCCGTTCCCTTTCGAAGATTTTTTAACCGTCATTCCACTATTTTTATCGTTAGTCTGTGCATTCATAATTGATTTTTTAATTTGTTCACAACCTTTGGACAACGTACTCAAGATTGTCGACTTCCTTTCCGGAATCACTTTCTTCTCCGTCGATTTGGAACCTTTTGAAACTTGCTTCTGTCTAGTATTAGCTGCTGATTTTGTTTTATTTATCAAACTGTTCGATGGAACGATCTTTATGACTTTTGCGATTGTTTTTCCTGGACTTCTCCTTTGGTTCGACAAAGTCGATTTTCGAGTTATTTCAGCCGCGGCATCTTTCGCCTTTGCAATCGTTGCGCCTCTCGGGCTAACTTTTCCAAAATTCCTTCTCGGTATGCCGGTAGATTTTTTAACGACTTTCACGGGAGACCTCCTTCTGCCGACCTTTTTGGCAGGAGATTTGGATCTCTCCTTGACTGCAACTCTCGAGGTAACCGTCTTATCAACTTCATTTGCATCTACTTCATTATTTTCAACGTCTACCGCGCTTTCTCCCGAAATCGTCACGATCTTGCGTGCTTCGGTCGCGCTTTCTGTTTGCAATTTCGCCGTCTCAATCGGTTTTACTTCGTTCTCTGATGGACTTTCTAGAACCTTTATTGGCGCACAATCGTTCACCGCTAACATGGGAGATTCCATGATTTTAATCTCTATAGTTTCAGGTACTCCTGGAGGAACATCGTTAATATTATCGACGATCGAACACTCAGTCTCTGGATTTTTATTATTGGAATTAACGCTTAATTCGAATTTTAATATATTTACAGAATCTTTAATAAATAATGCAGCATCTGCTTTCTTATCTTCTTGCCTTTCATTCCCTTCGATTTCACTCGAGCTTGGAGGATATAAATGGGACGCGTTATTGTTCGAATCCTTCGTGATACTTTCATCGTTGCAGGGAATCGAACTGGAAAATTCGTTAACGTTTCCAAGCACGTTAGGAACGATGTAAGTTTCGAGATTCGTATCGGTCAGATTTAGCTCGACAACTTGACTTTCTTCGTTCGAGTTCGATGCATTATACGACATATCGTTATTAGGAACAACGAGGTTCTTAGGAATGTTGTTAGTATCCGTAGAATTTAGCTTGTTAACGGCAGATTCGGTGTCCAAAGAATGCGAGGTCAACGAGGAACCGGAAATACGAGGGTCACTCGAGATAGTTACTATTGCCGGTTCGATATTCGCTATTGCTTCGCAAGCTGTATTTGCCTCGACCTTGTTCGAAATAGAGCCAGAAAATATTTCTTGGCCATTCTTTTCTATTTTTGACTCGTTGTTCGCATCGATTGTTTCCATCGATTTGTTTGAATTATTTCGTTCCACGATCGTCGAAGAATCTTTTTTTATCTCTATCAAAGAGTCTTTTGTTATATCGTTATTTTTTGTAGGAGATACCGATAGAGGGTGATCGTCTTTGACAGGTTTTAAATGAATATTAATTTGTTCGTGAGTTTCTTTAGAGTCGACAGACTTACTTGCTGAAGTTATTGGCGAAGTATCGATTTTGTCGTTGCTCTGGGGAATGTGACATGCGACAGAGATAGACTGCTCTACTTTTTCAGACACATGCAAAACTGCTTTCGAAGTTTCGTGTACGATTGTTGTTGGTTTGTTAGGAATTTCTTGAACCTTGGATTCTTGGGTTGATTTAGGAGTATTAGTGTATGGCCATTTGGGAACATCGCGTGGAATAGCTTCGAAATCCTTCGAAATTTCGTGGATACCAACGTTAAAATTTTGAGAAATCTCGTCAACAGTTTTTAAATCTTTCGACATTTCCTCAATGGAAACGTTGGAGTCATTAGAAATTTCCTTTGAACTAGATTTAGAATCTTCTGAAAATTCATGGTTAGCGATTTTGGGATCTGAAGATGCTTCTTCGATAACAGCTTTCGAAGCTTTTTGGCTAAGTGTTTTGGAGTTATTGGATATTTCCTTTGAATTAGATTTAGAATCTTCTGAAACTTCATGGTTAGCAATGTTGGGATCTGAGAATGCTTTCTCAACAACTGTTTTCAAATCTTTCGAAGCTTTTTGGCTAAATATTTTGGAGTCATTAGGAATTTCCTTTGAATTAGATTTAGAATTTTCTGAAACTTCATGGTTAGCAATGTTGGGATCTGAGGATGCTTTCTCAATAACTGTTTTCAAATCTTTCGAAGCTTTTTGGCTAAGTATTTTGGAATTATTGGATATTTCCTTTGAACTAGATTTGGAATCTTCTGAAATTTCATGGTTAGCAACTTTGGGATCTGAAAATGCTCCTTCAATAACAGCTTTCGTATCTTTCGAAGCTTTTTGGGTAAGTATCTTGGAATCAGTAGATATTTCATGTGAACTAAGTTTAGAATCTTCTAAAACTTCATGGACAATAATATTAGAACTTGAAGAAGTTTCGTCAACAATTTTCAGGTCTTTCGAAGATTCTTGAATAAGAATTTTGGATTCGATAGATGTTTCATCTGAACTAGATTTAGGATTTTTTGGAACTTCGTGAATGGTAATTTTGGAATCATTAGACATTTTTTTCGAACTAGCTTTAGGATCTTCTGAAGCTTCATGGATAATAAGTTTGGAGTCTGAAGAAGCTACGTGAAGATCAGTTTTCGAATCCGAAGAAGCTTCCTGAATAAGAATTTTGGGATCATTAGATACTTCATTTGAAGTAGATATAAAACTCTTTAAAACTTCAAAGATTATAGATGCAGGATTTTTCGGAGTATTAGGTATAATGTTTTTAGAATTTTCAAAAATTTCTTCAGTAAAGGTTCTATTTTCCGATACATCATGTGTGACGATACCAGAATCCATCGAAATTTCAGAGGATTTAGGATCACTAGGAATTTCATCGATCTTGGAATCTTTGGAAGTTACAACACTCTTAGGATCTGCAGAAATTTCCTGAGCTATTTTAGAATCTTTTAAAGAATCTCCAATAGCAACTCCACTTTCCTTAGAAAATTCATCTCGAGCAATTTTCGAATCTTCCAAAATTCTACACTCAGAATTTCTAACAAGATTATCCTCAGAAATTTTCTGCGATTCAATTTTAGAATTTTCGGAAACTTTGTAATCTACAGAATTATTTTCAAAGTTAACTAACTGAGAAGATGCTGCTACCTGGGTCACGACCGAATTAGTATGATTATTATCATGCGATATACGATCAGACATAACATCCTCAGATCTTCTATTGTCAGTCATCAAACTGCCATCAATTAATTTCACGCGGTTATCATCGCTAGGTCGAGTCTCGATGATAGACGTTTGCATGTCGGATGATTCACACGTTCCCGAGTCACATGCGACCGAGGATGATATCTTGTCCGATAATGATTGTGCGCCAATGGTCCCGTTGTGTTTCATCGAGCTATCGCTTATGAGTGATTCGCTGTTCAAAGATGCATTGTTAAGTCGAGGATCTTTGATGCCGGTCACGGAAGAGTTGCCAGCTTCCTTTGACGATGATCGTTCATGAATAGGTGGATCGTTCCATGTATGGATTTCCGGATTCGCGTCCGGATGATAACGATGAGATGAATCGACTTCTACCGAAGATACCTTTGATCTATCACTGGTGATTTCGTGTACTGGACCTGATAACTGGACCTGATAATTAGGTACCTTGTCTAGCTTTTCATCGTTGTTAATATTATTCGCGGCTTCTGGCGAACTTACTTTAGTTATCGTTGTTTCAGGTTTCTCTCCACTCTGCAACAGTGTTATCGTGTCTCCTGGGACCCGATTCCCGTTAAATTTCACCTCCATTGTCGCTCCTCCTGCGCTAGTATGCGAAATATTATCGCTTTTTTCGTTTTTACGTACCGTTTCGAGATCATGTAGCTTTTCGATGTCAGTCGCGGTCGTTTCGGTTGTTACAGTTTCGACTACATCCGATACAAGCTCCTCTGCATTTTCGACGCTTCCCAGAGGTACATTTTCATTCTTGCCAAACCCAGTTTCGCTGGAAGCTTGAAAAGACGTGGAATTCTGATCTTCTGTTACAACTTCGATAACGTTCGCTCGATCGGTCTCGTTGCTCGATTTCTTCGACGACAGCATTTGCATTGCCGATATGAAAGGGCCCAGTAATTGCTCTGGCAGCGATTTCACGGCAGATAACAGTGCCTCCACGGTGGCTACTTGCGTCTCGTTGCCTTCTGGACGAGCTTCCGGCGAGACGTTTTCAGAACTTTGATCTGTCGAGCCATTCTCAGCCGTAATTATCGGTGATTGCGCTTGTTCGATAACGTTGCCCGATTCTACTTTCGTATCTTCCTTTATAGGCCTTAATTTATCCAATGGTCCCGTCGTTTCTTTACTCGTTACGTCGATATTCTCTGAAATCCCCGCGTCTCCGTTTTCGCCGGAATTTTTAAAACTCTTAATTAATTCTGTAGAAGTTGTTGCCTTTTGAAGGGACTCTTCGCCTTGTTTCAACATTTGGTTTATTAAGTCGGCTCGTTCGATTCCAGTTTGCGAAGAACCTCGAGCCGATTCGGACGTCTTCGATACACTTTCGGGTAAACCGTGATCCGATACGTTAGATCGCAAAGGGACATTCTCCACTGAAGGAGAGCCTTTATCTACTTGCACAGCTCTTTGATGAGGATCAGAAGGCTTTTGGGATGGCGATTCGTTTTTCTCCGAACGCGACGAAGAAGCTTTATCTATTCCTTGGCTGCTTTGACCGGCGTCTGAAATCTTTTGAGACGTCGTTTCGCTTTCTTTTACGCGTGAACCACCTTCCTCGCCCTTTACCTCAGCTACTTTCAAACTCATCTCCACCGTTTGCTTTACATTCTTTTTCGACCTGGTTACATCGCTCGTTTTGGCTTCTGCTTTATACAATGATTCTTCTACTATACTGGAAGACGAGACACTAACTTCTTCATCTACGCTTCTACCTTCTTTTGTATCAGGAACTGAGATCTCTTTTATCTTTTGTTCACTCGGATTCTCCTTTAACAAATTTTCTGATTGATTAGGGATGTCTTTCTCAATTAAATTTATCGAAATACTGATGTTTGGGTCGTTGTCCTTAGGTACAGCAGCTGGATCAATATCCTCAGGTAATGTGGGTTTAGTTACATCGATATTTTCTTTTTGCAACTCGTCCGATCGAATTTTTTCATTTTCTTTCGTATGTGAAATTTTTTCTATCGTTAATTTTTTTTCAACGTTGATCTGATTCTGGTTTAATAAATTTTCTGATAGATTCTGAACTTGTTCTTTAATCACCTTTATAGTGGAATTGTTATTTTGGTCTTGTTTTTCAGTTATAATGGACGTATCAGTCTGATTAATTCTTATTAATTTAGTATCGTCTTGATTGGTTCGTTTTGGTTCCTCGTTCTCCACTGTTTTAAGAGTGCTGGCTACATCGAGGTCTTGTACGGCCCTTGGGACCAGATTTTTATCGATTAGAACGATTCGATCGTCAGTGTTAACTTGATACAGATTATCAGGCTTATTACCGAACGTATTCAGGGGGTCTTTGTCATGTTGCCAGTTATCGGTCAGTTGTCTGAGGGCTGCCAGTTGCTTTTGAAAGTCGGCCTGCAACGCGACGAAATTTTCTACGATTGGTGACATTACCTGCTTCCTGGCTTCAGCGTCCGACACGTTGGTAACCTGTTCGGAACCTCCCGTTCCACCACCGACCGCACCTGCTGTATCTGAAATTATTTCAACTCGATCATCGTGAATGAAAAGTTAAGAATGAAACTATCGCTTTGGTAAAACGAATATTTATCAAATATAAAGATTTATATAATGAAAAGTTCGAGGATATATTTCTATGATACTAGGTAAAATAATCAAAGGATTCCTATTATGCACGATTTCATTATACCAATCAAACAAATAATATGATAAGGATTAATTTTAAGAGGATTATTTAAGAAATTTAAAATTACTTTTTAATTATGAAGTAGTACAATACATCTGCGATTTTATTATACAGGCTATACTTAAAAATTATTCAATCTGTTTTTTATTCGATATGATCAGATAATTGATACGTAATATTTACTGACCTTCCCGCGGTGCAGCCTCATCGTTTTCCACCCCAACCGGAGGACCCCAGATTCTCATCAAGAACGGCTTGAGCTGATTCTTTTGCAGCTCGAACAAAGCCGCGTCCTCGGCACCAGAATTATTTTCCAATGATTTCACCACTTCCGCCATTGCGAAGTTGCCTTTCTTCATAATTTCCTCGCACTGTCAAATTTCCGTTTCATTTTTCTCATAATAAAGTTCAACATAGCATTCGAAGATTAAAGAATCTGTTTCAAAAAGACGGTACTACTTTCCTTAATTTCACTAAATCAACAAAATTCAACTAACGTGCTGCAAGTTCATAGTCAACTAATATTCATATTAATACGAACTTCTTTCGCTTCTGATAATTACAGACACAATTTAAATATTGGAGCCGTCTCTTTGTTGCCGTCCTTCAATTCGAAAGATTCTAACGAAAAATACGTCTAAAATTCTTACTTTTAGCTGTCTACGTTGAACAGCCATGGCGACAGCGTTCCAAACGTCTCCCTTTGTAGCTCTCAAGGCCTCTTTCGCCTCGATGGCGGAAAGCACCCCGATATTGTTTTCCTTCAGTTCTTTTCCCTGAGTAGTAACTAAAACTTGTACAGTTTCCACCAAATGGGGCCACTGCGTCTTCAGCCAGTCGATCGGGCTACTTGCACCCTGTGACAAGGCCACCTGAACATCATCCGTGGAATAACCGTGCTTCTCGGCTTCCCTTAGAAGCTCCACGATCTCCAAACCTTGTCGTGTCAACGTTGAAATTCCCTGTGAGCTTGGGCCAGCTTCGAAGAATCTTGGTTGGCTCGATTCCTGAAACACGAAGAATAATTCGATTGACGATAATTAAAATAGACTTACGAAGGGTGCACACGTCAAAAACAGTTGTAGGAAGGTCTCATCGTCGTAAGATGCACTTTCTGCAGAGTAACAACGAGAAATGAACAATCTTACAGGCTTAAGACTATATTAAGGCTAGTCTAGAACAATCTATAGCACGTAACAAAAATTTGTTGTTTATTAGATTAATGGTCACACAGTCGTAGAGAAATTTGAATGGAGAGAATATTTTCTTAGAAGTTCCGGTTGGAATGATAGGTAGAAGTTGCGCTGTAAAAGGTTGTAAATTGTAATTCCTGCCTACGTTCACACCGAGGCTACGAAACTGGCACAATCGAAATCGTGTGTTAAATTGTATTGGAGATTAGATCGGATTAGAAACCAATAGCTCTCGAGGGATAGCTGTCAAGTTTACCCTGGAACGGTAATAAAGGTGGGTGGAGTCGATGGAATTTCTTCGTGTACGATCTCTGCTGGGACCGCTGATCAACTGCTGAAGATACTGCTCCTGAATCGTTCGCGGATACAGATCTGGACTATTGGCGAATCTAGTTTGTTCCTGAAACAGACGCTCGGCATCCTTTTTATTAATTGTAAGTCGTTTTATGAGCTTGCTAGGTCTTTGGATGAATGTACTTTAAATGCTTTGCGTTAACGCTAAAATTACCATGTTTGTAAAAATGACGAGGTTTTCTCGAGTTCTATTGTTTTTGCAGTTATTAAAAGATATGTAATTGTCTTTGAAAAAATTACGGCTGACTTTTATTCAAGTTGCTATTTATTTTTAATTATGGCCATCCATATTATGAGACAGGAATCGATCATTGTAAAGTTTGAGTTACATTTGATAGTTTACAAAAAATATTTCAAACGAAAGTTCATTGGTATCAATTCAAGAACTCATTTTGGGAATATTTTTCAGTTAATTCTAATAATCTACTTCTAACATTTAAGAATATATTATTGGTAGTTCCAGTGTCAAAAATCGAAGTGCGCATTTGTCATCTTCCAAAATGATCAATCAAACATCTTTCCCAATGAGCTTGATAACTTTTAAAAGCCAAAGATAAAACTATTGTAACTCGTTTTAAATAATCTTAAATATTTGAACTACTTTTGTTTCGATAGAAGAACTTGAATATCTACATATTAATCTTTCGTATTACCTCCGCGTCGCTGTCTTCATAATATAATAATCCCTTTGAGGTGGATGCAGCTCTTACGAATCCAGCGCTACTTCTTGCTGGAGGATAGTCGTACGTCTGAAAAGTATATTTCATATCCCGTTCGTGCTTCTTTTACCTTTTACCAATGACCCATTTTGCGATAAAAAAAAGATGTCCTATTTTCCCTTACTTGAGTGGAAATGTTCTGAGGAGGAGGAGAGGTTCCAGTGGAAACTGAATGGCTTTTTGGAATTTTCTCGAGCATTGATCGTTTCATTGACTCTTCCTCATTTATTTTCGAAGAAACGATATTGCTTGGAGCATCGGTGCTCTTGGTCGTCACTGATATATCGTTTGCTATCAATGTAGGCTCGTTTCTTATCACTGACGAGGATTCAACGATTGATTTCTCTGGAACTATCGCAGGAGAATCTTCGTGCGTCGCGGAATCTGTAAATTTAAGTAATCAGGTCATGTTCTAGATGTTAATTTGCTAATACCGTGGGTAACGTTGCGGATGTTTATGCAAATTCATATTTTCATAGATAAAAATTCAAATCCACGCAAATATTTGTTTCGTTCATCAAAGATTCTTTTGGATATTTTACACATTTGTATATAACCGTATCGTAGGTATTCTATGCTTTCTTGCATTTCCATTTTTGTATAAATACATAAGCATCCGTAGTCTCTTTTTTACGAATATTTGGAATCTTAGACTTGAATTAATGAAAAACGTCATTCTGATGCAAACTGTTACCTTCGTGAAATTATTACGTATAAATTCTCACAGTACAAGGAACGGGGCATTAGAATCATCGAAAATACAAACAGGCAGGATATACATATTATTTTTGTTACTTTCTAAGGATTTGTATATTTAAAAAGAAAAAAAATTTGTTTACAAATATAAAAAATGAAACATTTACTTTCTGTTAATGATATTCAACTTCAAGACCAGTGAATGTTAAGATCTTCAGGACTTACAATGAGAAATAATTCGACAACGAATTCCGGGTGGAAAGAACATCAGCCAAATGCACGCTCATGCTTGAAACTAGCTCCTCTTGAATGAATAATAATTGCGTCAGACATGATCTTAAAAAAAAAAGAAGAGAAATGAAAATGAACGAGAGAGTGGCTTCATTTCAAATACGACTATGCATTTGGTATCCACTGATCGTGTAGGAAACACTTTTCATGTCTCTTTATTATTCATCCAAGGATATACATCGACAAAAGACAATCGTATCTTTTATTCAGCTGTTTCTTTAATTTTTGTAAAAAAAAAAGGAGGTAGGACAAACAGAGTGCATGGACCGAGGGAAAAAAGGAGAAACACTCAAGAAGAGAACAGGTACAATAATTCTAATCACTGATTCGACTTGGTACCAAACGAAAAGCTGATTTTACGCCTTGCTCTACCTTTGTTCTTTGTGGAACCACTATCCCCGCTCTCTTCGCTGTTTGAAATCTTTAACAGGCTGGTCCTCTTTTCCAGATCAGGACTAGGGTTGCTAATGTTGCTGGACGTAGTCGCTAATTCATTTTTAGGAATCTCACTCAAACCACTTTGAACATCTTCTTGATTTTCTTCGCTACTTGGTGGCAACGCGCTGCTCCTCGTTTTGCAACAAACTACGCAGACACGATCCTTTAAATCGTTTATGAAAGTACAATGCTCGCATGCCCATTCTTCGTTAGGAATTTCCATCGTGGTACTCGTTTCCTCTTTCAGTTTCACATTTTTCGGCGACTTGTTACGTTGATCCACACTCGTTGATCCATGCTTCTCTTCTTTGCCTACCGATGGTGATCTTTCTAAATGTTTACTTCTTTCATTTTCCATCTTCTTTACTAAAGCTTCTTCCCTTCTTTTCTCTTCTTCAATAAATCGTCTAACTTCTCGATTTTCTGTCTCGATATATCGCCGAGCTTCTTCTTGATTCTTATTCACAGATCGTGTCACGTCTCGATCCTCATTTTCACGTATCTTCCTAGAAACCGATTCACGAGATGGAGTTTTTCTAATGCTCTGACTATCAGAATCATGAGGCGACATTCTTCTAACAGAAATTCTCTCTGCTTCTTCCATTTCTTTTCTCAACGAAGACTCTCTTCTTGAGACACTTTCTCTATCACGCGAAGCTTCACGACTTCGTAGATTCTTCGTAGCACGTGGTACATCATCTTCATCCCTAATGGATCGTGAATTATCAATTCTTTCTACTTCTTGGATTCTTCTAGAGGCTTCTCTGGAAGGAGTTCTTCTGGTAATTTGTGTGTCACTGTCTATAGAGGACCTTCGAGAATCTCTACGAGAGGCTCTTTCGAGATCGTCCAAACTTACTTCTCTTCTCACAGAGGAAGCTCTTCTTGGAATCATCTCGTCGTCCCTTCGTCGAGGAACCAACTCTGATTTGTCGAAGTGATCGTCAGAGGAACTGGTTACTCTAGAGCGTGTTTGTAGTGTGGACCTTCTGTCTGAAGAGTCATCGTCGGTGCTTTGTCTACGACGGTAGCTGCCGTTTTGAACGCGATCTAATCGCGAATCCAGCTTGGAGAGCCTGCGTTCGTCTTGGTCATATCGTCGTCGTGAATTTAAAGTGTTCTTTTGAAATTCGTCATGGTTCTTTGGTGATGTTGGATATCGTTTGATAGAGTGACTCTCGGACCACTGATCTTCTGTACTGGTCATTCTTTCTTCTGACATTAGCCGTCTGTAAAATATCGAATTATTATATTTAAAATATTCCAGAATCTTTTTCGTAGAATCTGCGACATTTAGATTGTGGATATTTAGACAATTTCATATTTTTCTGGAGATATCTAAAGAGATGGAATCTGGATTTCTTTTTCTATGATACGGTTTTACACGAGCCATTAAACTTATAAAATAATTTAATGAACATTTCAATTTTAATAAATTTCCATCTCTATATTTTACAATTGACAAAACTTTCGTTTGTATTTCGATTGTAATTAACTCGATTAAATAAAAAACAAATTTTGTTTTAAATATATTGAAATGATAATTTTACATATTTTTGCATATCACGTATACTGCGTGCATTTTTCCACCTTTGAATTTTCCACAAACCCATAAACATCCGCAGTCTACTAATACGAATTTCAAATTATTAATCAAATTTCTAACTTACTCGCGACGATTTCTATTTAACAAATTTCTAGACCCATCATCTTCATGGTAGCTTCTTTGCCTTGTACTCCTAGACACACTTCCACGTCTGGTGCCCCTAGAACTTTTAGAGAGCCTGTCGTCGAAATCTGATTCACCAGAGTCTTCAGAACTAGCGTCAGACGGTGATCCCTGCGATCTTCTCGATCGTGATCTGCTAGCTAATGATTTCCTAGATTTCAGACTTGGCGATGGCGAGACTGCTCTCGATCTTCTGCTGGATTTCACGCTCCTTGCTGGGCTATGTGATCTTGATATAGAACCCGGATAGTGTGGTGGAAGCATTTGTGACGGAGGGAATCCCATGGGATAACCCCACATTGTTGGGTGATTTAGACTCATCGTGGAACCACCCATGGTCATGTCCCATGGTGGATTCGGTGGGTACCACATTATTGGAATACCTCCAGGACCTAGATGCGCCATTGATTGAGCCTACAATAAAATTCAATGGTAATTTTAATTTAATATGAAACGATAAATGTTTAATCTTACTGATTAATTTTGCATTATTAACTCCAGAATATAAATATTTATAATTCTTACGGCCGATAAAGCTCTTGCTTTTTCCTAATAACGCGTTCGATCATCGTTTATTAGAGCTATTGTATTATAAAAATACAAATTTGAAAGATATTGGAATTTTTTTTTTATAATTTTATTAGATCTTAATTTGTTTCCAATAGATTTAATACAAATATCTTTATACATTTATTTCGATACATGACATATATATCTTTTTATTTAAAAATAAATCTGCATTTGCATACGATCAATTCAAAAAACAAATTCATACAAAAATTTCTTTGTATAGTTTCAAAATAGAGACCACGTCAGCTAATGGGACGACATTCATTTGTGATGTTTAGTTTAATAAAATTACCTGATGCATTCCTGGACTCCACATGTGTGGCGACGATAAATCGCAAACACTGGCCGATTGCATCATAGATCTAGGCGGCGGCGGCGGTGGTACCGGAGGCATAAGTTTCGGGCTGCCTACGCTCAGTGGCCTTGTATTCAATGTATCTCTCGAAATATCGGAGGGAGGATGCCTCCTTCTGTTAGCATCCTGCGCTCTCATTGCTTCCTGATATTTCCTGTACCTTTCCTGAATATTCGTACGTGTGTTAAACAATTCACGTTTCTACCTTTACCAGCCATTTTACACGTTTGTTAAATACACATCTCGTATTACTATTTAATACGGAGGCACACTATCAAAAAGCACTTAACAGATCAAGTACTGTATAATGCGTAAATGTTTCAAATATTAATTAGTTATTTTATAATACTCGATGAATAGTAGAAGCCTACTGAATTACCGAATAATGTTGCGGTGCACGTAATAGTAAATGGTATTCGATGAATAATAGGTTGCATTCATTAAACGTCAAGCACTACTATTGAATAATAGGGGAACGTGTAAAATGTTCATTAAAGTTTTCTATTAGATTGGTGCATATGAAATGTTGTTCCTATGAAATTCGAATTTGACCAATAAATACGACTTGTTAAATTTTGTTCTACCGTTAATTATTAATCACATCGACTGTTTCACTTGGAAAGATCAATGACATCCCCTATTCCACCAAAGATCTTTTAATATACAAATCGTTTTAAAAGAAGCTGTAAGGCTACAGTATTCTAAGAATTTTTAAATTCTAGAACCGATAACTTTTATATGTAAACCTGGAATAATGAAACAAGTTGATCATTGAAAAGTATATTGTGTCGAATTGCATACTGTAATTGCTTGAATTAAGTATATGTGTATAAAAATCTATTATTTGAACAAATAACATATTATACGCACCAATTTAATGTTACGACAAGAATAGTTGACGAAATAGTTTACCTGCAGCGTAGACATTTTGTCAGTCCCTGATCCTGATCCTGTTCCATCGTTGGTGATAGTATTTACAGACTGCATGGATTTCGACACTGTTTTCGTGTCAAGGGTGGCTGACAGTGGCCTGGTGGTGTTTGGAAGAACTCGCTTCAAGCTGTCGACTCTTTCGATCAAGGAGAGATTCGTAGATCCCTGGTTTTGCGTCGATTTAGCCTAAGCGCGAAACCTGAACTTTATTACATGGCCATCGTTTGGAAACGTTGTCGTTTTTTCCATCATGATTGTTGAAAACGTTTTCTGTGTTTCTTTTTTTCGTGGATAGACGACGATGGAAAAAGGTATTCGAAAGAAGAAGAAGATGGCGGGTGTTCGCGGTTGAAGGCAGCAGCGCTAAAATTAAATTGCGGCGACGTGCGAGGCTAAATCGATGATAAACAAAGCGTTAGTAGAAAAGAAAATAAATTAAATGATGTCCTCGACGAATCGAGAATGCTTGCAACTTAAATAACGTGAACGTAATAAATTAGACTTCGAATAAATCGATTCTTAATTCTACGTTAGCGACAAAGAAATGGCGATGATCAGTGTCATTGCTGTAAGCTGAAAATAACTATCTAATCTGTGTAACAACGTGTATTTTTAGTGAATAAAATATATGCATATAATAAAACGATGTTTTAGTAACGGTACGGGAAATACGAAACGGTGTATGACGGTTAAATCGAATCACCGTGTTCACCGTGCTCTGCCATATTCACCGTCGTGCCAGTCGCTCGAAGACAAAAGCACGAGCATACAAAATTTGCATAGTGCTTCCGTAAATTGTGTCAGCACGTATCTTTTCCCGCCGTTACGTTATTATCGACAGAGTTGAAAGAGTGAACAGGTATCAGTGAATACGGCAGTAGTATTTTTGCGGTAACGTGGTGTATTAAGAAGAAACAACGTCGATATACAATAATAAAGATCTCTATAAAATCTGTCGATGTATCTGTGGAACAATTCTTAGATGACTATTTAAAGCTCGATGTGACTGACGATGTTCGATTAACAATCTTCACGGTGCCTCGGTGTGACGTGTTCTCTCGCAGAAATCAGCGAAACTGGCGCCGCTCGAAGCGTGGTACAGCTAACAACGAGTAAGAAGCAACATCTAATCAACAAAACAACATTCATCGATAAACGACTCGAGGTCACAGGAGACAAAGTTGCAATTGCTCTTTGTGTTACAAGATTCGTGATCTTCGCAACTTGGTTTCCGTTGATCCCGATACAACCCACTAACAATCGTCCGAATAGATTCTGGATCTGAAGCTCAAAGGTACCTAGTATCGACAAGACGTCGTCAGCCTGAAAGAAAATTCGCGGAAAGGGATGAAAGCTTCAGGCCAGGTTGCATCCTACCTGAGCGCTCTTGCGATTTCTTCTTGGCGGTGGGATTGGCGGCGGAGACGATACATTTTCTCCTTTTGGCGGTAGAGGTGGTCGCGTTTTCGTCGCTAGATCGGTCAAGATTCTTCTTCGTACGTGGTTTTTTCTTTTTGGGTGCTTGTGGTTCATGTCATCGCAGGCTTCGCAATAATTCCCATTGCAAATATCGCAACGGGCGAAAACGTTCTCGGTGCCACATAGGGCGCACTTGTACGTCATGCCCGGTGTCGAGGACTTCTGTGCTTGCGGTCGGGTCGGAAATTCGATGATCTCGTAGTCTGGGTCACCACAGTCTCCGGAGAGCGATGGCGGTGGGACTTTCGGTGGGGTCGGTGGTTGGCGTTGCTGCTTCTGCTCCGCATCCTTCTGCTGTTGCGCCTTTTAAGGATGAAAAATTACGTATTTAAGATTGATTGAAAGAAAAAGAAGAGATATTGACGGGAGAGTTACGCACCAGTACCCAGTGGGGCATGGACCTTGCCATGCGCAACCGGGTCGATGGGTTCGAGATGGCCATCGGGCGCCATTTTTCAGCTCCCGGGTTCTGTAAAACAGATATTTAATAATTATTGGAGGAACCTCGAAGAATTTCCACTTGAATTCTAATATAATGTTTATTAGAATTATCTATATCTTAGGAAGTATATACATTTTTACGTTAGCGGTTATGAGAGAAGTTCCCCTAATCGCAGTTGTTATTACGCTTCTCCAATGATTTTTATCCTTGTCAGATGAAAATACATTAACTTTCCGTTGAAGTTTTGAGGCGCACGTGTAATGATATATGTATAAAGCTCAATCTAATTGACAGTTATCATTTATTCAATTACTTAACGTTATATATTACTTAAAAGTAAAATTAGTGGAAATTTGTATAACATATGGATTGGTCCAGGACACCGTAGAAGTAGTTAAGAGTAGAAAAAATGAAATTGATAAATGCAATCGCTTGCACAATGAATCTCTTTAATTGTTTGTATAGGTGCGATGCATTTTTGCAGTCTCGAATTGGGATGACAAGCTGGCAGCATCGAGTAACTCGTGTTCAGCTGCCAAGCTGTACGTGAATTCATGTCATCGCACCTTGGACTAGGTGTCTGAGTAGAGTGACTTCGCTAGACAAGATTTTTCGAGTGGATCCTCGAGAAAGCGTGACGTCACACGGTTGATTCTTCGCCGGAAGAGGCCAAAATCGAATCTATTTTTACGAGGAAAAATCGTGTTCCGCGTCTCGAAATAAAATCGAGCCACGCGACGCTATATCTCTTCGCGTTGACTTGTATACCTAAAATACATAAATATCGCACCGTGATCCTCTCAAATTCATTCAACCTTTCCTCGATATTTAATCCAGACCTTTTGGAATTTATTTTAATTATTTGCATTTACATTTTTCGTTTTTACAACCGTTTACACGGCAAACATATTTCGTTTGTTAATGAATTTATGGATTAAAGAAAGAGGGTTTTTATGGTTCATCAATTTATGGTTTCGTAATTTCGAATTGTATTAAAAACATCGAGGTTTACGTTTAGCTTCACACTCTTTTATGCTTTTTACGCAAGAGATATATTTTATTCGTTTGTGAATGGAAGGAAAAGTATTGCTTTCTTATTTTCGAATTGCATTACAAATTCTTAAAGAATAACAATTTTTTTTTTATTAAAGAAGAGTAATTTCGCGGTTCCAGCCTTCGCGGCGGCATGAGTTCCACATGCATGAATTAGTCCCTCGAATTAGAGCCCTATATCTTTAGAACGTTTACCCCTTCTGTTCTTCTCGACTGTCCACACTCTTTTGTTCTACTACGAGAGCAACAAAGCACCTAATTCCCAAGAATTGTAAATTTAGATTCTGCCACGATCATCATAAGAATATTCTGTCTCAGACAAAAGTAGAGATAAAAATTTTGACAAACATGTGAATTTCATCCGACATGTTAGTTAATTTTAAGGTGAGAATTGCCTCGATAAAAAGCGAACGTGCTACACGAAACTCTATTTCCCGACAAAATTGCAAAAGTCTACAAGAGTTGGTCACGTTCCAACTTCTAGCTTCTCCCTACCCACTCGAGTTTCTTCTCCAAACATTTTTCTAACTACGTAATAATATCCCTTCGCGAGCCTTATTATCTTCCATCTAACGAGCAAGCATCAGTTTCGATTTTGTAGTGAAATATTCATCGTGATCGTCATCCATCACTTCGAGAAATTTCAAGACCAATTATAGGAAGAATCGTACGGAAAGAAACTGATTATTCCACACTGACACGTGTCACAAATCACGCAGACCCCGGAAACCAGCCATAAGTACATAAAACTGCGTCTCCAAGTCCGATCCAACTAAATTAGAACGCTATATATATCCATTCCTCTTGGTGGTTTCACACGAAGCGGAATATTCAGATGCTTTCGCCGCGATAGTGTCACCGAGCTGCACGCCTGTAAAAGCGTAGCTAGCATCGCGTGTCTTCATAAACAATCCGCTTTTCAATCCCCGGTTTCTGGTCTGCACCGGAAGAAAAAACGTGGAACTGCACGTGAAACCCACGGAAACACGGACACGAGCGTATATCCTCTCGTGTCTTCCGCGGTACATACACACGAAGATTCGCATCGATTGTGCGTCTTACGATGCACTTCCGTTTCACCTCGCGAAAGTAAAACCGGTGAAATTCGCTGGTTTATTCTCATCGATTCTGTTTGCCTCTCATCGCGCTGCTTCGTCTCTCGATCGCTTTAGGTTTACATCCTTTTGGAACGATTGAGAAAATTTAAGTTTGCTCGATTATCTGTGCTGTATTTTTGTGTTCTAACATTCTTACATCACGTTACTATGCAAGTTCGACGATGGAAGGCCTAATGCTTTCCACAAACTCCTATCTTCTCAAGCTTCTTTAAAACAATTACGGAAATGTAACATGACATAAATCTCTTCGATTGTTGCCATAGGTGTAACGAATTTTCGTATTTTCGCATTCTTACATCGTCACTACTTTATGCAACCTGGATGCCGCTATTTTATGCGAGGGGGAGACCTAAAACTCCCTAGAGTTTCATTGAAATAATTACAAAAACGTAACGATGAATCTTTTCCATTGTCCGCATCGGTACAGTGCGTTCTTGCTCCATCGCATCAACACTTTTCCACACAGTTTGAACAAGATAAAGCTTATAGCTCTCTATATAAAGTTTTTATTTCCTCAAAAATACATTCTTCCGCGAGAGAAAGAGAGAGAGAGAGAGAGAGAGAGAGAGAGAGAATTTGGGAGAATTTCAAGGCGTCGACGAAGAAAAGAGTAGAATAGGGTAAGATGGTGGAAGTTGTACGCGGTGGAGCGTTTCCAGATTGATGCACCGTGTTATCGGCGAGCACGTAGAAAACAAAGGACGCACTGTGGGCCCGGGATCAGGGAACGTCACGCACGGGCACCGATACGCGGCAGATAATGGCACTCGTGAAAGGAAGATCGACACTCACATTCATGTGGGACCTCGCGGAGGCGATTTCTCCGGTTTTCCTCGGGAACTGGTCGTCACGGTACTGGCTGCTTCCGACCGTTCGGCACTGCTCGTCGTCTACAAGAAGCTGTTGCATCGCCACCAGCCGAAATCTATTTCCGTAACGTTGGCTCGCTGGACCGATGCCACCGTTTTACCGAAGTCTCCCCGTTCGCGTAAATATATCGCGACGCCGCGCGCGTTTAGAAGCGTTAGAGCTGGCACTCGCTCGACAAAACCCAATGGTGTCTTTGTACGTTCTTTAGAGACACGCTATATAGAGGGATCTGAGCTTTTTTGCGCGACTGCGAGTTCCATCGGGAATCGTGATGGGAAAATTGGGACAATTCGTGTGGGACGTTCGTCGGAGATTTTGTAGGGTGGAATGGAGGAAATATACACACGAGGATAACTAATGGTGCAACTGGGAAAAGGGTAATACTATGGGACAATATGAGTCGAACATGTGGAGTAAGAATTTTTTGTACGAGGCCTTGTTTGTGGAAAACTTGGTTTTAGATATCTGTTTGACACATTGTTATCGATTATCTAATGCAATGTGAAGATAAATAAAAGATATAAAGATATATGATATAAAATACAAAAAGGAATATTAATCTGCGATGAGACCAATTAAGAGATATAGTTATGTAAATGTTCGCTTAGAGAAGACAAGTCTGATAAGTGACATTTTTCGTTCTTTACAAGGGCGATTTCAAAACTCAATAGGTCAACCAACCTTCAATTATATCGGGACTGTGCTTCGATTTATTTTTGAAACTAAATATACATTTTGGCTATCTTGATGGTTCTAAAAATATGAATTGTCGTAACATTAGCTTTTTTCCTAAAATTTCGTAGGTTTGTCATCTATTTTAAGATATTAGGTTGTTCCAAAAGTTCCTTTCCATTTGCTTATCCATTTTGTTCTATTACTAGAGAATGGATCATACGTAATTCAATAAAATAATATAAAACAGAAAATGTTGTGCATTTACTATTTCCTTATAAAACGAAAGAAATTTTTGAGACAACCTAATATTTTGGATTTAACAGACTTTTCTACTTTTCGAGTTTGGTAAATAAGAATCTTCCATACATGTTGCACGTATGTCTTATATGCAACAGTTAATAAAACCCAAATATAAGCGTAATACGCATCGGCGGTCGAAAAATATTACACAAAAGTGAACGAATTTACATTTAGAGGAATTTTAACGACACGCAATAAATTAATGAAAAATTTATTCTCTCAATAAATGAATTTATTTTGAAACGCGTTTCATCGATTGAATCCCAGTCCTAGTAGATATTGAGCATTATGTGGGATTATCTTGAAGAGAACATACACGCAAATTAATTCCGTTACTTCATCGCAACTTATAAGCAATTCGTAATGAACCAATGAAAGACAACTCTCTCTCTCCCTCCCTCCATTCATTTGCAACAATAAATTTTATGAATAAATCCCGGGCATTGTTTCTCTAACAATTCATAATGCAATCGTACTCGAATCAATGATATAATCACAGAAGAAGCGAAACGTGTTCGAATTTTAATGACCATCCAGTATCAATATCGTATCGAACATGACATGAAATTAACAATATCTTCGAAGTAGTATTTTCATTTTATATGCAACTCGGATAAATCATTCTTCACATAGAAACATACAGAACATTCTCGATAAAAATAAGAATTTCTATAAGATATTCCAAACACGTTGATATAGAACAAATAATACCTTGGAAATAGTATTTTCACTTTATATGCAACTTAGATAAACCATCGTTCACATAAGAATGTACTAAAGCTTCAATAAAAGTAAAAATTCTTATTGCGATTCCAAGCATGGCGATTCTTTAAACACCTAGAACGAGGAAAAACAAGTGTAAAGAACGATAGAAAGGTGAAGTACTCGATTGAAGTTGAACAGTCGTAAAACTAAATACAGTAAGGTGTAATTATATGCTAACTGTTGTCGACTCAAATTTGCATCTGTATTATATCCATGGTTGCATCACCGCATACAACTTTGCTTCCCACGTGTGGCGAGACATTCGTAAATACTCGCGTGGGTATTGAAATGTTTCGTTCGACGGCGAAAAACTTTTGATTCTTTATACCTCCCTTCCCTTCGCCTTCGTCCTCTCCATTTTTTTCTCTCCCTCCGTCGTTTTAATCTTGAACCGTAAGAAACAGGTCTACGAGCAATTTACTAAATCGGGAACTGCTCGCACGCCACGTCAGTCTGGAACGCCGGTTACCAAGAAAGAGAGATCTCGCCTTACAGTCTTAACAATTCATTTAAATAATTTATCGAATCCGCCGTTATTATCCACCGCGTGCTCAACCTGCTTTTCATTCAAACGAAAAAACATCCGCCTGTACACTCCACTAAGCAAATGATCTCATTGGAGATATCGAAGCACGATATCTCGGTATCCCAGGTGAAAACAACCATAAGCAGGTTGATGGAGGTTTAATGCTTCGTTCTTGTGCCTGTAACAGATTCATTAAGCGGGGATCCTTTTTTATTCACGATTTTCCACTTCACACGGAAGGGAAATTAATTAACTATTTCACCGATTTTAGCTGTTATAGATGAATGCACGCATTCGTGGACAGTTTATAGAGTTAATTTTACATTTAAGTTGATTTGCAATATAAAAGCATAATCATATTCGAGTTTAATTGACGTTTAATCGCTATTTCGTAGTGTCTTTTTTGTCCAAGACCGCTACTCTCAGAAAAGGAAGTTGACGACCTGTGAAAATATAAAAGTGTAACGCTGTAAGATATCTGTTAAGTAAGCTAACGATATAGTTAGATGGTATCTCACAATAAATTATCGATTATTCTCGTCTTGAATTTATGTATCATACTTGAGAAGAATTGTTTTGCAAGCTATTTTAGAACGTACAATAACAAATTTAATTTATTTCCTGAGTGCTATAGCATTCGAATTGTTCGATTCGTGACACACCAGACGACAGTTTAAAGCCCGCCCATTGTCGTCAGAACATTAACAATCGTAACTCCAATCGGGTTTAACATTCCAACCAATCGTGTTCCCAATGCGTCAGTGAAAGTTGGCCATAAAGAAGTAGGCAAAAAATGACGCCCGAACGACTCGGAGGAATCCCGATTTCGCATCACCTGTAATTAAACAGTAAACTCGCAATAAATCGAATTGCGGACTGTACTTGTTTCAACTCGCAATTAGCGTACGAGCATCTAAATGTGATCACAGCCGAGCATATCCTAAAACGGTGGCCGCCAGTCTCGGTAAACAAAATTGTGACTCGTTCTCCGCTTTCTTTTTTCCCATCACGTATCGATCAGTTGCTCAAATGAAAGTAGTGAACCGAGACCACGTTCCAGCCAGCTCGAGAAATCATTGAATTCTTCGGGAAATCATCCAGGAATCTCGTACATCATCAAACATCGACCGTATACAAATAAACTTATTAGATCTAACCGAAAGATTCGTATATGCAGAGTATTTCATACGCTGCAGTCAAACTTCAGAAGTACGTACTACTCATCGAAACAATGAAGAAGCTACTAAAAAAAATATGGATCTAAATATTACTAGTTTTGAAATTATAAGACTATGAATTTTCAACTGTGAAGCTGTAACAGCACGAAAGAAACTCTATTGCACGTTTATCTGCTACTTATCGAGTAAGTTGTTAGACAAAATCAAGCATAATAAACATCATGCTGATTCTACGCGTTTGTGCCGATGTGATGCGGTAATAACGAAAGAATGAATGTACTTTGTCACTTTATCATTACGGCACGTGTGTAAGCACAGTGCTATCCATCATATTCCTCAATCTGCTTTTACGCTAAAGTAGAACTCCGTTTATACGAACTTTTTGGCAGACAAATAGTTTGTATAATAGAGTTCACCAATTTCTCTCGTAACTATTATTTTTCGTTCATAAAATAGGAGTTTACAGTCAGATAAATCTATTCAACTAGTAACAGTTGATTTCATTAAAATAATTGCAGTTTTGCTATATTTAAACACTACCAGTGTGACAAAAGAGAAATAGAGAAAAGAAGATAGACAGAAGTACGAAGATTTTATTCTAACGAACGGTTGAACGACGACGATGAACGTGTATCATCACAGGTGACGAAGACAGAACCTCGCCAGGTGAGCGCACGTAAAGAAGTGTAATACCCACACCGGTGTAGCCACAGTTCTCCAACTATAGCGCCACCTGAGAGCCAGCACGGTCCCTCAAAATGGCCGTCCCTCTCACCTCAGATCTTCCTGGAACGTCGAAGGAAGCAGGTGGCGATATTCAGGTTCGACCTCTCGCGTGGCCGCCTCGCTTGGTGGCGGGACCTCAATTCCAGGTGACGGACACACGAAAACCGTGCCAGAAAACGTTCGTACGCGTCGACGTGAAGGTCGAGACTATCAGCCCGGTCCTCTGTGGTGTACTCGATAATCGAGATCGAACAGCCAAAACCGGAACGTCGTTCCGAGCAGCGTCGGAGCGACTTGATCACAGTTTCCACTCTGTTAGAGATCCGTGAAGTCGGGATATCCTACCTGCCAGGTGGACTTGTTCCTGGAATTGTTCTTCTTCGTTCAATTCTTCGTTCGTTCGATGGAAGACGGTGCGCGCGCGAACACGAGGTCCTCTGATATTGGCCCTGCGGTGATCATCGGGACCTGGTGATTTCAATGCACGGTGCGGCAGCAACGAGAGAGAAGCTCGTGATATCGTGCGCGATTTTTTCGCAGTGCCTTGGTTTCTCATAGACGGAGTACGATAGAGTCAATAGAAAGTAAATCGTGGAATATAATCGATCGTCGATCGTGAGACTCTGTCATCGAATCGTCAATAAGAAGAAACTTATTAAAAGACGGGACGTATAGAGGAAGGAACGGAAAGTTTGCGAAGAGATGTTCGAGGTGGACCAGGACGATCATCGAGGATTCTTGTGGACCAAGCTAGTGGACATGAAAGCATGAGAACGTGAGTATCCACGCAGATATCGTTCTGGTGTCGGCCACGGGGAAAGAGGGAACACCGGCCTTGCTGGTTATATTCAGCTTTTTTTTCATTCCTGTTCGCTGCTCCAATTGTCTTGCCGCTAGAACGACCGGTCGAATCATGTGCCTCGTTTGATACTCGCTTCGGCGAATATTCTTCTACGAGATATTCTCGCTGATGCTTTGATTATCGGTTTCATAGGCGCACGATTTATTACGTGGCTCTTGTATTCGCGTGATACACGTGTTTGACAAATCTGATGCGCCCCGGGGGATTCTCGCGATTCTCGCCTTCTCCACGGTGCACGGTGAAATCATTCAAATCTCTGGGATGGAAAAGGACGGAGAGTGACGGAGAAGGAGGCGTGCAACGTGTACCAGGCCCCTTCGATGTGCCTGTTCAATGGAATGCCCGCTATTCACCGGTACTTTCGCGCGTTAAGTAACCAGACAAACTGTCGCAAACACAGGAACACGCCTTTTCCGTTAACCTGTTGTCTCCAAACATCGAGCAGGCTTCGAATTCAGACTCTTCGGTCCACCTCGATATAAGGTTTCTCGATTTCCTTAACGCGATACATGGAGTTACGTGGCTCGTACACGCGCTCTACGTAGCTGTGTGTATGTGCGTTTGTGGGTTTGTGTGCGTACGTGAGCGCACGCGTGTGTCATTGCATGTATACATACGTATGTGCGCGCGCTGAGCGTAAATACCTAGGAGAAGGTGGGCCAGAATGGGGACACTGGTATTCAAGCGGGCATTATCGAATGATAAACGACGCGTGGAATGCAATAAATAATTTTCACATGCTGGACGGTACCAATTTTCAACGAATCGCGATGTCACATGCTCGGGAAATCGTTTTTCTCGTTTGATTAGGTAGGAGGTTTAATTTTAGAGGATATTCATAAATCTCTGGATATTTGAGAGTTTGAAATATATTTTTTGCTAAAATAAGTTGAGATTAGATCTTGAAAATATACCTAATATAATAATAAATGGTTAATAAGTAACAACTTTACTTTATAAACACGTAAATTACGTGCTAAGCGTCTGCTGATTAATGGATAAAAGTGTATAGATAAGATTGTAACATATAAAATGTCCGTTTGAAGGCTTTAGATTCTTTACTTAGATTACGTCAAGAAGTATATTGTTCGCTTGCGGTATGATCATCTCATCTCTTTTGTTTTGTGTATCTTTCATCTGAAGTAGTGTTGGAAGTTTTTCAGTATTTCTTTTAGAATGATACAGTGAATACACACGAAATTTCTCTCTTTTAAATATAGGTTTCTAAGATACCATTGCCAATGAACATTCTAGTCGTCCTTGGTTTCTAAACTTTTTTCCAGCCGATACCGTAGCCATGAAAATAGATGAACGAGACAACAAATATGTAAAAAAGAATTTGTACGAGAAATATCTAAGAATACTATAAATTTGAAAAATGTGTAGCTTTGATACACAGTGTGTTAATAAACTGACTTTGCTGGCTTATAAAATTACATTTATTTTAATCGAAGGAAAAGCACATTTTTCGTATGATATCTACGACCAAAATGCATAAATACGTACGTCGATATTTCGTTTTACAAAATTGCGCGTTCATTGGTCACACACGCTTAACACGATGAATGAAAACCGACGAGAGATCGTAATTGGAAGTGTCGCGTTTTACGAGGACTCGTTACGATTTCCTCTTTCGACGTTGCGTAACGCGATTGAAATGCACGTGAAGTCGGCGATCTGTTCGAGCGCGACGGGGACGTTACGAATTAACGATTGTGAAAAACTAAAAAGCAAGGTAAATCCGGAAAAGACGAGCAATGTGGAAGAAATGAAACGCTGGATGCAGGTGAGATTTACGAGCGTCCTTAAACATTCACGACTACCGGGATGTCATGGGACGCAAATCGACCGAGCTCGTTACCTCGTTAAATCAGTAAATTCCACATAAACGAGGACTATTCTAGATATTTTGTTCGTAAAGATTGCGAACAAGTTATATGTGAGGATTAATAGCAAAAATTCGTGCCTCTGCAGTTAATGATTAATAGTAGATTCGGTATAACAAGTGAAAACACGATCCCGAACGTTTGACCTATACCATATGCAAATTAATTTCAAAGTTTCAGTAGATATACATCCTACACCGATTTAAAACGTGTTCGAAGATAACGTTGACAACGTTTCAACTATTTTTACGAATCCACGTTCCATCGATAAAGTTTCCAACAAGCTAGCCTCCATTGTTCAGTCGACGTATCAATCAGATATTTTCAGTGTTCACGGCCGAGTGGCACAAAGAATCGTCGTTGCACGCTAGGATAGACGCTGATAAGCCTAGAACATGTTTAATATCGACAGGATATTCGCAAAATAAAATGCTTTCCCCGACCACCGACCGTCCTACATATGCCAGTTCTCCGGAAGGAGAACTTTCCAGCGTGTCCATCTTCGTCCGCGAATTTTTGTCCTACGCTCATCAAGGAGAGACTCGCAGCGGCAGAAAAAAAGAATCAGTGCATGTCGTGGCGAGCGGAAAGCCGCGATTCGGTGATGCGTGAGACGAGCTATCCTGCGTTTATTACGGTATTGTTGTGCATGGTCGCTAACGGTATGACGTAATCGCCATTGTGGTCGCTCGCTGCGCAACGGGAGAATTCGGTCGGTGTACAGGAGGAATCGTGGAAAGAAAAGGGAAACCTCGATCGTCGTATCGTAACGCGATTACACCGGTGAAACCGAGGTAGTAATTTGGGAAACACGCTCCACGGTTCATTTAGAAAGTTTCCAGTATGATGCGTGACTTCGTTCGAAAGAAGATACATAATATGTTTCTTTACGTTCGTGTAATTTCGTGACGCAATCGTGCATTAATGTATAGAAGAAGATTGTATGTTTTTAGCATTACATTTTGTGATTTTGTGAATAGAATACTTTCGAGCGTGGTCAGTTGGTTTCATGCTCGTTTCTGGTTATTTTGGCTCAGTAGTTCTTGTCGTCACATCCATTGAGACTTTTTTTGGCACCGTTGGTTCTTTTGATTAATCTCTAATATCACTTTTTATATCGTCGTTAAAAATAAGACTCATTATTGAGCTTATAACGTGACGCAAAGAGGATACAACGTCGAACACGCAGTTTTGCCTTCACGATCATTTTCTCAGTTATATCGCAATCATAGCGTTAATTGAAAATCTAAACTCGTCATTAGAAACACGTTAAAGACTTTCTTCTATAGAAATCTCGTTAACAGAATATGATTTCTGCTCGTGGAAATACAAATTCAGAATACAATCGAAAGAATCTATCGAAATTCGAGCGGAGCTTGTTCAAACATCGTAATATATGCCAGAAAGCAATTATCGCAAGGCAGAATCAACGAAATCGTGGAAAATCACGAATTTCGTATGCAAACGAATGAAATTCGATGGAATCGTAAGTTTCTCAACGAGAATTCATTATTTCTGTCTATAAAAAGCACAGAATCTTTTTTCCACAGTAAATAATTTCCTCGAGTATCGTATCTAGAAACATACGCAAACGAACAAAATTCGATAGAGTCGCAAGTGGCTCAGTAAAAATTCGTTAATTCCATCTAGAAAAAGCCTGATAATATAAAATTATTACTTCTATCTATAAAAGCGTAATAATTTCCTCGAGCCTTTTGAAGCAATCGTAAAGATGGACATGAACGTAGAAAACGATGAACAAACAGAGTGGAATGAAAAAATGCGATTTCCACGATGTGATTGTAACACGAAATCTGTTATCTTTCGAACGAAGCGTTAACGAGGACGTACGTGTGAAAATCCCAATATGACGTTATATGTCAGACTTGTGTACCGTGAGCTCGTGAAATCTGTTGCAATTATCCGTTTGCTGGCCGCCCACTATGAAAAGTATTGGCAACGAATCGTTGCAAAAGTCGACAGGAAAGTGTCGGCGGTATTGGCCATTCTTAATAGCGCTAATGCGTTTATAGGTTTATACTTTTTAATCGCTCACGATCGAGATGCTATCGGTTCAAGTTTTCTGTTAGCTCTTTCGTTTCTTCCTATCTTGTATATTTCTGTTTTTTCTTTCTCTTTTTTAAACATCCTGCAGAAGTAATTATTGAGAGTTAAGAAACAGACGCGGTCTGATTCGTTTGCACGCGTTTTGCATCGAGGTAATTACCGCCAATTAAGGCACACGTTTTCAGCTTATGAAACATATTTTACACCTTTCTGCATTTTGTCGTGAAAACAGAAGGAAGATGCATTCTCTATTGCAAAAACAACGGTACACTTACATACATACATAGTTGCCTCATCATTTAACACAAATAAATTTTATTCTTTTTGCAAATCGACTGTGAAATCGCATGAAATCAAGCCTTGTTTTAATCCCGATTTTAATCTTCACTTTAACCTTCGCCCAAGTCTTTACCAAAATTATCATATTATAAAACATTCAATTTAATTCTCTTCGTCGTTCAATTTCGCCTAATATTTCGACTGATACGATAATTTTCACTTTCAAGGTCGTACGCGGTACGTTCCACAGCGAGGTGCAGCGCTGACTGAGGACACAGAAGAATCAACCAGGAAACGGAAGCCTAAACAACGGGATCCTGATCGAGGAAGACGATGTATCGGCCGAATTTTTACGAGAGCACGTGTTTGAGATGCGCTCAGACCGTCTACCAAGTGGACAGAGTCGGTCCACTGAAGGACTTCACGTTCTTTCACGCGGGTTGTTTCAAGTGCGCGATCTGCGGCACTAAACTGACCCTGAAGACTTACTACAACAACCAGCATACGATCAACGACAAGGAGGTGTACTGTAGCAGCCACGTTCCCAAGCCAGGTCCAGGAACCTTGGACGGATCTAGTGTAGGCATTAGGTCCGCGCTGAACGTACCGAGAAGCGGTTACGTCAATGAACAGATCAGAGCTGGTGGCGCGTCGCCGCGGGGAGTTTATCCACCTTGGTAAGGCACTCACCATCGTACCTTAACGCTAGACTGCGGACTTTTATGCAAACTTATATTTTCCAGAATATAATTAAAAAGGTAGAAACTTGGTATAAAATTGTTTTACTTAACAAGTACTATAAATTATACCTTGGGTATTTTATATATTCTTTCATATTATATGCATTCTATGTAATTGTACACTTTTAAATTGTCTACAAATGTATAGAAATCTGTAGTCTACTTGTTACTATAGCGTCTGTGGTACTATAGATTGTTTGCCGAGACTCGAAGAAAGCAGAGTTTCCCATTGTTCAATTTTACTGATTACTGTTCGAGTTTCGCTAGTTTATTCTGTATTTATTGTTGTACTCCTGTAGTAAGATTTCGAAGATTTCTAACATAATTGATAGAGTCTGTGTAAAATAAATTGTTGCTCGTAGTCATTGAAAACGGAATATTCTGTTGTAATTCGTCCACGTTTCGTGATAGTTCAATGTTTCTTATTCCATAGAGAAGTGGTCTCGAATAATTGATTTTCAACAGGCTAAATAGCGTTGCGATTTGTTAATAATGTTAAGCTTCGTGTAGATCTATCAGCGATCCTCTGGTTTGAACAGAGTGAATGGAAGCTGATAATGATTTCATGTCTTCGGGATATAGAATTTTGCGGTGGATTTGTGGAAGGAATGTGTGCTGTAGACTTGCTAAGCAGGAGGTAGTAGAGTGTGTTAATTTGGTCCACTGAGAAATTGGTCGAGCCTCGGTGAATCAATTAGCACCAGGATAGGTGTATCGACCAGGTTGAAAGTCGTTTGGTTTGATTCGTCTTAGAACTGGTCATAGGATTTTCGTTTAGCCGAAATTTTCTTCTTAAAACAAACCTATTCAGACTCGATTCTTTTTAAATTTCTAGTTTCTATGAAATACATTGTAATTTCAAACAATCAATTTGCGGTTCGTTTCTTTGTTAAAACAAATTTGTATAGACAAGAAAAATCACAGTTACTTTCTTCATGCAATCTTACATCGCTGCACCCAAGTTAGAAAACGCGAGAAACAAATTGGATGGCAATTGATCTAATCAATGCATCCCTTTTCTTATTCCCTGTTACGTTTATCGGAATATCAGTACAACACGACGATTCTTCGGTACTGTTATATGTATCTACAGCATCGCAGCAATTCTACGAGGGAAAATAGAAAGAATCTGAGAAATACTGATCGGAATTCACAACGTAACTTCGTTACTAGAATACATTGGACGCAATTTTCCTATGATCGAAGAGATCTTGATTAAATAACAGTAATCATAATAAGGAAATTAATTACACGTAATACGTGTGGTAACTATTTAGTTGCAATTGAAACGAGAGTCCGGTTATTCGCATTGATTTGTTATCCTGTTCGTGTTGTTGGTTCGTGGCCGTGTTACCGGAAACGGCTGACATACTGTGCGGTAGCATGAGGTGTCATCGATTCAGGAAAAGTGTCGTGTCGTGTGGAACGTCGCGGTAACATATAATTTTCAAGTCTAAATGTGGGAGGGACGTGACACACGCGCGTAATTAAGCCGCGGCTTCTTAAGTCGCGCTTGCCGATTCCAAGGACGTGGCCTGATCGTACGTAACCGGTATTGCTATTCCAAAGGTTACAGGTTGAATTACGCTGGGAACGTTTTACTAGCACTGCTAGTAATGATACGTTGAAAGCGATCGTTGAATTAACTTGAGCATTTCTCTCTTTCCTGTCTTTCCTTTTTTCTTCTTATCTTTCTGAATTTTTCCGAGTTTAATATTTTCGGATGATGGATAAAATATCTTCTACAAATGTAGATTATAAGAGAAAAATGCGACAAGTACAATATTTTCCTTGATTTTCTGTTCTTAAACTCGTGTGATGATCGAACAGGAGAATTTTATTATGAAAGTGAATTCAAACTGAAGATGATCTGTCAGGTCCAAAAATGGTCTTCTAAAAGTAGCTGATAAATTAGGAAATTTTGTGAAAGTCAAAAGTATAAACGGAGCAATACATATTTTGAAAATTTTGACCTATAAAATCACTGACCTATAGATGTTAAAAAACTCGTAATAAATTCACGAGTCTAAGAAGTCTCTCGCTTTTTAAGATATTAAATACCTATCTTCAATCCGACTCAATTGAATACACGTACTTGATTTTTGAAATTGAAAACTTCGTAGAAAATGAAGTTTATCGATATGGCTTTTGAAAAGCCGATTTAATCCTGTACGAACTAAAATATAATTCATATAAATGGAATTCTACTCTACTAGATTATACCCCATTTAAAAAACCACACTCGATCTATTTTCTTTTTTAAAAATCTAAATTATATTACGATTCGTACTTTTATAATATTTTACCAATTGTTTAAAAATATGTTATTTCCAAGAGATTGAGAGCGTTGCAGAAAATCGCGAATTTCTACGTACGATGCATTTAAAATTCCTTAATGAGAAAGAGAAAATCATGGTTGGGTGAGGGAGATTCGTCACGATAAAGTCGCGTTAAACCTCGTTAAAATTCCATCGTTGTCTGTCACAGTTTGGATTATTCATTCTGGTTTTCTTTTTAGTAATAGAATCATATACGATGTAGCCGTTAAACGCAAATTGCTGTACAACAGCCCTGACAGAAAATTAACGTGCACCGCTCTCCTTTACGTTTCCTGTGTTTTAATGGCTCTTGAACGATCCGCCGGAAAGTCGATCGACTCGCTTCACGTTCGGTTTCACCACTTTCCCTTCGGTGTTAAATCGAGATCGCCGTTTAAGTGGAGTATAAATGGTCGCGCGGCCTTTTGTGCTCAAACGACCCTGTTAACGGTTTGTTAACCGTGTTCCTTAACCTTGACGACGCACGATTAATGCTTTATTGCCGATTCGATTCATCTTTTACTGGTTTCGATTTCATCCCCATAAAATCGAGTTTTTTAATGATTTATAAAGAACACTAGATGTTTCAAAGAAGAAGAGAACATTTGCTTTTTACAACTATTAGTTCGTTCAGTAAATTCGTGCCGCAGTTATACTCTTTGTGATGCATTTTTCGAACGCAGAATAACAAACGACTGAGATGAATGGTCTTATATGATCAAATTTAGTACAGCGGAAGCATTTGAGAGGAGGAAATTTAATTTTTCCATCTTAACAAATTGCGAGCAAGACGAATATTCTTTGTTAGTATCTCTTGGAAAATTAACATAAATTCGATTTCTCCAAAAATTTACGTTACAACCGAAGATATTCATTCTTCTGGCGATTTCACGAAATTTTTCACGCGAGAATTGACGCGCAAATCGGTCACGTAACACGGACACTTCTCTACAAGTCTGTCGAGTCCTGAATTTTTTTACCTATAATTATTTGCCACAGAAATTTGCCACAGAAAGTTTGGTTGGCAGTCATTCCCGGGGCCTATATGCATACGTGTTAGCCGAGGCATCTGGTTCATCTTCGTTACATAACGTATCGCCACATTGGCCTTAATCCCGACCAGGTCTTGAACAAAGTGTGAAACCGCGATTGTGCGCGCGAGAAGCACACTTGCTCTCCGGCCGGAATGTCAATGGCTGACCCGATTTCCTTGAAATAACGAGCTCGCCTCCGAGAGATTCATGCGGACGCGATCGACCAGACGATCCTGCGTTCATTTTTCGGTCGATCCGGAAAACAAGCGAAATATCTCGTTGCGCGTTAAAATATAAGTGAAATTGCTTTCGATAATTAGACCGAATAATTATACACGTGTACTGCAACAAAACTTTCGTGTAACAGTCTTCGTGATATAGTACAATACCAAATTGAAGCATTAAGTTAAACGCTAAAATGTCCAGCCAGTCGATTTTAATCTATGTTAATCAAGAAGCAGTAGTAATTGGAAGTGAAATACAGTTCTCATTAGCTAGATCAGAATCAGCAAGATTTTACTGCATAATACATCATGTACCTCACAAATAAGTATAAAACGGTAAAATCTATTCGATTTGGCTTAATTACAAGAAGAAGGAGCGTGTTGTGCCTAAATTAAACGATAGTTCGTTTGGACTAATTCTTTTTCCCAATTACACCCTGCAGGCTATAAAATCGATCAGAGAAAGACCTGTTGCAACGTTCAGGAAGTACCTCAAGGTTCCAAAAGGACCAGTACAACCTCCAATAAACGTACTAGTATAGAAACGTTACGTAAAGGTCGATGGGTTGTGAGAATGTCTGAATTTAATCGTTTGAACCTCTCGAGTATCGAATGCATCTGTTTCCTGAAAATTCTAAAGCCGTCAATTTATACAAGATATATACTGTGCCTGGAGAAAATGTGATATTCGATACAAATTGAAAGTTTCCCCCTGGTTTTATTAGTTAGACGTGACAAGTATTCCACTTGCGATATTTTATGTCTGTTTGTATATGATATACACCCTGAATATTTTTCGGAGATTTCTATAAATATCTGCAAGTGTTTTAATACATATGGCTTGGATATGGATAATCTTCTCAAGCTTACGAAAGTATTTAACTCTTATTATACATTTAAGATGGCTATTCATGTTGTACAGTAATCTTTTTATTAAATATACATATGTTTACAATGAACATCTTGTAATCTGTATGTACGTTCTCAGATTGGTTTTATATTTGACCAATATAATTACGACAGTCGTGTCTCATTACGATGTTAATGAAATTTCAAAATTTTGTATTGTAACATACGATAACGAATAATATGAACACAAAAGTCCTACGATAAGCCATTCAAATGCTTTCGTGATCCGGTGTATATCGTTTTCACCATTGAACAAACCCGCGAGAAGTATGCGTACACACATGGGTTAACGCGTGTGCAGTGGAAGAATTTCTTGTAGCTGCGTTTCGCGAGTTCTCTGCCTCCGGCTGACATAAGGAGCGCGCGCGTGTACACGACAAAGACAGAATGTCTGAATACAGAGAGAGAAGAAGAAGGAGAAGAAGAAGAAGAAGCAGCGGCTTCAGCCGCAAGTGAATGAACCCCGGAGGAGAGAACGAGCGAGAGAAGGTGTAACACATTCATTTAACCAGAGACTTTCTGGTTTCTCATAAGCGATGCGGTGCTCGTGCGCGAGACGGCTGTTGTCAGGATTTTTCCTAAGTCGAGCCAATGAATCAGGCTCGTCGGCTCAGGCCCGTGTGGTAATTAGTTCTAGGATGCTTGTTGGAACGCGGCTGAATCGTTGATGAGCTCCGCGCGAAGCAGACTTGCACGTAGGAAAACGTTTCGAAGGCCCCGTTAAAAAGGCTGACCTAGTTCTTCGATGCGCGGAATCATTGAATTTGCATGCTAAATGCCGGAAGCTGCGGCAAATGTTGCACGAGTCAGGATCACGGTTACCAGGAATTTCTTTTCTCTCGGTTCTCTTGTCGTTAAATGAAGCTCGAATCGAGTCGGTGCAGCGATTTAGCTTTGGTGTATTTCTTAGTCTTTTTCGTCTCGATCACACAAAGGGAAATCACACCGACAGGCGATACGGTCGAATTATTTTTCGCTTCGAATGATCAAATTTTACGTTCATCATATTTTTCCTAGTATTTTTATTTTGACCATGTGAGGGAAAATTGCTTTGGAAAATGACACGACTGGCACACGCTTGTTACGGTATTTTTATCATTGTCCATTTGAATTTCACCAAGAAATATCGAGTGAAAAAGGCGATATCGCTCGCTTTTGCTACGTTGCTACTTATGGTGCTATTTGATTTATTCGAAAGAAGATCACATCGTATAATAACATTACCTAACTAAATTTTCCATCCATCGTACATTTTGATTTTTTGAAAGAAAGATGACATTCTATAGGAGGCAACGACGATGACGACGATCCCTAGTCCCCCTGAAGACCCGTTGCATAATTTTGTTGCAGTTACGATAATGTAGACTCGCCTAATTGTGCCAGGCACCTAAACGGACATGGTTCACCGCCGGCCACGAATTCGTCCCAGCGTGATCTTCATGGGAACGCCGGCGGAGGAACGTCCTCGCCGTACAACCACAATTATTCCGGCGACGGGAGCTACCAGTACGGGAGATTCGACGCGAGCGCGCTTCACATCGCCCATGCCCTTAAGCAGACGGAGCTTCAGAAGGGCTACAGCAAGGCACGCGAGAAGCCCATCGATTATTATCTGGTGAGTCATTCGCATAGTCCGGTGAAATCATTCGTCACGGTCACCGCCATATTAGGAGCGGGTTACCTCTATTCCAACACCGATCTGCCGCGTAATTACGCGAGGTATCGAGCTTAATTACCACTACGCGGACCATCGTTTTATCAAAATATTATTACGGCGGAGCCCTCGATTAATTCAGCTTCGATTATCCGCGGTTTGATTAATCCGAATCTTGGTTACTCGCGTTTTGCTTATTTGATATAGAAGCTATATATACCGTCTACCATAAGTATTCGAATAGCTATTGGTTTTTGGATTTTGAACTTTTAAGATGATGAGATATTTTGATATTGGCTTTTCGGGATGAACAATCGTGTTGCGATTTTGCATTTGCACTTTGTATTTGCATTTTGGACCAAAAAAGTCAATATCAAGATACTTGCTGGTATTTAACGTAAATTGGATGGTTCTCTCTGACTTTAGTTTCTACTTATTTTATTATAAACCTGTTTTTTAAACTGTATCGTACGCGCTTTGTAACGCAAAATATTAAATAAAGTAAAATCTGTTACAATCGCTGAATAAGTGTAATCGGTAAGTAGACTAATGTGTGTGTGCTAATGCTTATGATCGACGGTATAAGGCATCGTTATTTTTTCCTGAAGCACTCGTAATAGTTTTTGTTACATATATATTATATGATGGATCGCAATAAACAAAGAGTACGTTAAACTAAAGACGAGGATAGTTGGAATATTTATTTCAAAAATATCTGGAGCAAGTTGCTTCAGGACTGCGTTAATTACGTTTCTTGATTAATATAACTTCTTAACGATGACCTGATTACGAGAGTTCGCGTTGAAGTATAGAAAATCAGATTTGAATTTCACGCTTTTCTGGATATTTAGGCAGAATTACTTTTCGCCAGTCGAGTCGATAGTAATAAATAACGACTCTTACATCTGCCAGATTGAACTGTCTTGTTAATCGCTTAGCAAACCTCTGAGAAATAACGCGCCAAAGCTTCTTCCACTCATTGTAGAAATTATAAACGTACGTATTTCAAGCATCAATCAATCGCTCTTCGAGCAACATGGCGCGATATCCGGTTTCTGAGAGCCATAGGACGCTGCAGAACAAAATCTGGTATTTCGCTTGTGCTCAGCGGCGCGTGAAGATACTAGGAAGAGTGGAATATATACGATAACCAAGTTCGTTGATTAGTTGGAGCGAGAAATACGCGTTGACAGAAGGTAGACGCGTTTTAATGGAAAATGGTCGGAAGCCCGAATTTCCGATCGCGATGGAATGCGGGCCGGGTACCGGGATTCCATGCCAGCAGCCGTGACTTTCATGCGCGAATCGCTTGACAAGCGAGGAATGTGTACCGCCGCGAAGACGGACCCTACATGAAAATGAGATTGCCGGCTTGCTTTTCCCATCGGTGTCGGCGTAGAAGAAGAAGGCCGAGCCGCTAGTCGCTCCACTATCGGCGCGTTTTCTCTCAATCCGCTTTCGCGTGTACATTCAGCAAAACGCCTCCCGCCGGCTACGGCTGTTATTTATAGTATTTCGTGAATGTCAGCCTACCTGCGTGCACACTCTTACGAAACGAAAGTAGCGTGGGCAACGAGCAGGGTCGTGCACCGTGTCTACGCTTCGTTTCCTTCTGCGTCCCGTTGACGAGAAATCGAAAGATATGAACGTCCTTCGACGTAGTTATTAAGTTCGTTGATCGGAGAATTTTTTTTATTAATTCTATTAAATGTATATTAATTATTGATTTACTGGTTCATTTAGGAAGCTTGTGAGAAAATCAACAAGTTTTCGTAGAACTAACGTTTTGTAGAGTAACACGTGCACCATTTTGTGCAATGACTTATTCTTATTATATTTTCATAATATTTTTACATCGACAACTTTGCGAATCTCTTCCATAGAAACTTTCGTACAAAGTCTCGTGACATTTGAAACTTACAGTTAATCGAATATTGGCGAATCTTCAAAGACGTTTCCTTAAAAATGAAGCCTTATACGCGAAGGTTTTATTCTATACTTTGTAATTTTGCATAAAAAACTACCATCTTCTTGCTTATATCAGGATCACAGAAACATTCTGTATACATATTATTACTAGCCATTTTCATCATACCGCAATAATTACAATTGTCAGTATCTAGAAAAATATTAGAAAATTATAGAAAGGAGACGAAACTGTCTCCGGAGTTTCTTTCATCGCCTGATTTTTTCGATCGTTTACGCTTCACGCTCGTTGCAATGGTAGCGGTTTCTTACGATCGGACGATCAACTTCGAAATTGTCCGTTCGAACGCCTCGTGAATCGTCAAACACTGGTGATCTGACGATGATCATGGTTCTGCGAATCGTAGAAACCCAACATGGGTTTCCGTCTTATTGTCTATAGGTTGGGTAAAGAGAACGATCGTGGAAAGTTTACGAGAGGTCGATAATTGGGAAGCCGCGTGGGCAAACCGATCTCGGGCGTGCCCGTCATCCTCTCGAACGTAGAAAGTATGATTCGTTTTAGCTAACGGTCCCGTCGAACGCGCTGCTGGTTATTATCGGTTGCAATAAAATAGAGATCGTTCTGTGTATCGAACTGTTAGAAGAGATTCACGCGATCTCCAGCCTGATATCGATATTGAAATAAAAAAAAAGAACAGTTGGATTTTATGGATTTATCAGAGCGGAATGAATTTTCACGTATGGCTACTGCGAATGGTCCTTGAATAGTACGATGCTTCAACCAAATACGAGTGTGGTAATTCAGTGAAAAATTGTAATACTCCAAAGCGTATCAAATTGTACAACTTGTAAACCTGTAATAAATCGAGCTAAACAATTCTAGCTCAATTAATATATTTGTTATGATATCTTGAATAAGACGGTACTAGAATGAAATATGAATGTGGTAATTCAATAAAAAATTGTAATACATGCTTTATATTTAAAAACATACTAAATTCTATGCTTGGAATAAATTGAATTAGACGCGATCAATTAATACATTTATTATAACATCTTGAATAACACGATACTTGAATCAAATATGAATGTGGTAATTCAGTGAACAATTGGAATATTTTGAAATATACTAAATTATACAACTTCCGAGTCTAGAATAAATCGAATAAAGCGGGACTAATTAACATATTCATTATAATATCTTGAATCAAAGTCAATAGTAGTTTTACGATACGATACGCGTGCGATGCAAATTAAGAGTAGAACTATCGTGCTATTGTTTTATCTCCTATAAGCGCGTCCCTCAGTCAAGGTTTCACGCGACGCGGCGACTCAACTTTCTTCACCTGCTTCCGTGACATCCAAGAACAATAACGACGAACGTCCTCGTGAACATTAACCGAACTGTTGCCACGGAAGAACGCGTTTCCCTTGTATCTTCTTTCCATGACAGCGTGCACACGCGAAGGAAAGCTCGCGCACGGACCCAGAATCGCTTCCGCTTGCGGTACTCGCTTACCACGGCTGACAGTTAATTAGAGAATCGTTCCGCGGCCACGGAAGAAGTCGTATACAGGAGAAGAAAGAGCAAATGAGGGGCGGAGAGGGCCACCGTGTGCGTATCCTGTTTTAAAGAGCGATTGTGGTTCACCTCTCACGCGCCTTCGCCAACAAACGACCCACGGATGTTAATTGGAATCGCTGTTGCGGTCAATGCTGTGTGCCACAGTCTATCGGTTTTATTCTTACTTTCTTCTCGCTCCTTTTTCGGCCAGACTAGCGGATTGAACGACAGATTGGCGCAAATGGACTGATCTCGCGTCTCGGACATTGACGTACGATTATTGTGTAACGATGGAATTAAATTATTCATAACGTTTTGCTATTAATTTAGTTTTCTATTATCGTAGACATTTTTGTGGATGTTCGTAAAGGATGTTTCTGTTATATACATGTGATAACCATAAGAATGAGATTCTAAAATTGTACTACCAAGATCGAGCTGTTCTTTGAGTTTGAAATTATATATTTGTCTTTGTTGGTGTTTGAAAAATTTTAGGAGAATTGTCTATCGGTGTTCAAAATATTCGGATGATCTGAGAATTCTCTAATAAATTTTATACGAATTTTTTCGTTCGAGGAAAAATTAATTAGGTAGAGTATCCGAACTACACGAAGCTGACAATCTTGCGGAGCTCTGTTTGAATTTAATCACAGACCGATACAAATCTTCTGTTTACGAACGACGGGATTAGCAAGATGGAATTGAATAGACAGCATACGCTTTTTATCTGTATCGCTTTTTATCAATACGCGCGAAGAACCAGAGTCTTATTGAACGTGACAATTTTTAGTAAAATCGACTTTAGCAAAAACGTATTCACGGATCAAACACGTCTGTCCGTTCGAGGGAAAAGCAAACAGCAGTTGGAAGGTTCGTGACGGAATCTTGGTCACGAACCAGTCACGAAAACAGGCATCAAAAAGAATCATATTTCTTTAACGGCGCTAGCAAACAGATCGATCGAATTAATCCTATTAACGTGATTTCTTATTTGATTCTATTTTATTACATCCAAAGAGAACAAGATCTTTATTAAATCTTTTAGTTAGCACACTAAATAAAATGAAAATCGCGATATAGTTCAACATCCACAAACTTCGAAATGAAAGATTCTATCGAACGTAAAATATGAAACGATAGCAAACGACGAAGACGGTTCTTGGCTATTACAAGAAGTGTTTCTCCAAACAGAAAACAGAGAACTCTATGGTATGGAATGCTGGTTAACCAGTCAGTTGTAGTAAAGTAGTCACAGGAAAGTGCTTCTTCAATGACGCGAGTAAACAGATGGTCCGAATTAATTCTATTAGCGCGCTTTCTCATCGTTTCGTCGATAATTTTTACCGATCCACTCGAGTGCAAACGACAAGATTAACAGAACAAGTAACATACTATGACCATCGATTTGAAAATAGCAACCTCTCGGTCGTTACAAGAAATTGTTGTCCCTTTTTTTTTCTGGGAACAGCCTAATTGCATCTGTCGCCGCGAGAGGCTGAGGCTCGTCTAAGCAATTTCAGCAAGCACAACCGCAACATTCCTTACTGTACAGAGCGATTCGACCATAGAGATAGAATCTTACGGTTGTATTTTGTATCTCTGTGGTTTTTTATGCAAATAATTTCCTGTTAATTCGCTATAAATATTCAAAAAGATTTTATCTTACTTGCGTTATCTACGTTGCAATCTTTTCAATTTTTGTTTGAATTAATTTTACGCGATCCTTACAGGCTGTTCTAGTTTCTTCCCGATATGTCTTAATACTTTTCATGTTTCAATATATGACGCATCTATAAATTTTCAAATATCTCCGTCGAATCGTTTCATACAACTCTTAAAAACTCTAAGCGTAAAAAAAAAACATCAGTCTATGTCAGTGCTCTCTAACATTGTCCTTATTTGCGGTTATTTCACGCAATAACGTGCGCTGCTATGACGTAACTGTAGCGTGGGCATCTGAGTTTGTACGCGCGACCGACTTGCGCAGGAAATTGCTTGCGTAACGCTATACCAAATCTGAAGAAACCCTTTTTCAAACTGAGTGTCTATCTGTGTTCCATCGGTTACTTTGTAAACGGAGAACGAATCCACTAATGCTCCATCGGTACTCGTTTCTCTTTCCCTACGAACGCTTCGATTTGTCGAACGATTCTGGAGCGCGCATCTTGTTTCCAGCCAAAAGGAAAGCAGAAACGCGGCGTGAAAGTAAAGCCGACAAAAACTGGACGACCGTCGCTGGGACGTTTAGGTGCGGCCTCCGCTTTTTGATAGACGAAGAAGATACCTCGGTTTAATTGCGAGCCATCCCTGGTGAAACTCGTTCGAGTTTCTGCTGAACGCGATTCCCGAAACCGATCCAACGAGTTCCTTTAAATTTCCCGCGCGGCAGACGAGGAGGATATGCAAAAAAATTCCGGCCTTCTTTTTCTTTCATAATTAAGAGAAAGGCCCTTGATGACCCTTTTTTTTTTGTTGCAATTATCAGGATCGAGATGAGCAGACGCGACTCGAGATGAAACATCGCAAGGAGGAGGATGACCTCTATCGGAAATTCGCTCACCATCGTGAGGAGGAAGACAGACGAATTCGAGAGGAATTTAGGGTACGTGCTTCTTTCATCTTGAACCGAATTTAATTCTATCATATTACACGTATATACAGTTCTGTTAATACTGTATTTGTGAACTAGATGGTGCAATCATGGAAATGAATAAAAACGGAGTTAATAGTTGGTATTAGAAAAACGTGAGAACATTATACAGGATGTTACAGTTAAATAGGTCACCTAAATATTTCTTTCATAAAATTAAAGTGAAAGTATCTCTTAAACTGATCATTTTCAGACCCAGGTATCTTAATATTTTTGTCTAAAAAATAAAAGAAGACGCACCGATTGTTGTATAAAAAAAAAAAAGAAAATAGAGTTATTCGTTTATATATCGTTATAATTCGTTTAAAAGAATATAGGTGATCTTGAAATCTTGAGAAAAAATTGAGAGCCCCTTCTTGGGTTGAAATTAAATTTGAAGCATGAAAAGTTTGCAACAGGGTTAATTAATATATTCCAATTTAAATTCCAAGTACCTGGAGAAGAAAATCGTTTTGGGAATATCTGGATCAATATCGAGCAAGCTCTGTGATTAAAAATCGTGTTTCTTAATTGAATAGGACGAATGGGAGAAGGAACTGGAGGAACTATCGGCCAGATGGGAACGCGAAAAAGGTGGAAGAGCCCGAGCCCAGCAATTTCAACAAGAGAAGGAGGACTTGGAGAAGAACATGACTCTTCGTAGGGACAAGAAAAAGGAAAGTCTCACGCGCAAAATGCTGGAGCACGAACGGTACTTATTACCTAATTAAGCTGATTCCATTGCACGCTGCTCTGATCACGTTCATTATGAAATGCAAGAAAGGCAAGCAACACTCTTGGGCTAGCTGACCCACGATTAACCCTTTGATTTGACGATTGTTAACTTCTCTGCGGGAAAACTATCCATTTTCACCTACGAAACTTAGTGTCAGAGACTAAAACAACACAGTCTTTCCTGGTAGTGTAGCGAGTATTTTTTACACAATGGGATTTACATTGTAGAAAGTGGATTGGAGCGTTAGAAAGAAAATCGAGTGAGATTTTTCTTCGTTAGTACTACATTGTTATATCCACGTTCTATATAATTTTGCATTTCTTCTAAGAAAATGTTGCTTTTTGTTTACACAGCAGCAGTCGAGTTCACTAAACATTGAACAATTTTACAAGAACTTCTCCTTTCTCTTTCTCAGTATTTCACGAATGAAGTACGATCGTTCTACTTGCTAATTAACAAATTCCTTCCTGGTTTATTGTATCTATCGATGATTAAGTTTCACTCACGTAATCTAAAAATTCAGTTAAGTTCTATGGGATTCATTTGGAAAAAGAAGTTAACATTCAATAGGCACAGTTAAATGTCGTTTCGTATAAAAAAAATTTATTTTTAAAAGTACAGAAAGTGATTTCCATTCGAATCCGTAGACAAGGTATCTCGTATGTTAATGGAAAAAATATGCGAGATACTCACCTGAAACGTCGTATGAATTACTACGTAAGACATCTCGTCTACGTATGCACATATTAAAAAAAACATCCGTGAGTTTAATAAACTTTTCTCGAGTTGTACGAAAAAATAGATACATATTCATGAGCCGGGGATCAAGCGCATCCTACGCAGGAATCATAAAATACAGAGATTTTAGCAAGAAAATATTCCCCCTCGAGAAATATGAAACAGCAAAAAAGAAAAAAAAGAAAGAAAAAAGAAAAAGACAGATCAGAAGTCGAAACGTTCTTCTTCAAATCAAGCGAATTTTACACGAACATCGTCTCATATGCATATTAAAATGAAAATAAAAGAGATTCATCATTTTAACCACATAACCAATCTACATCTTCGCCACATACGCGTATCAACTAAATTTGGATCTGAAGATATTAAAACCAGAATGAAGTTCCAGCCTTTGCATTAGCATTTCGAGAATTGGTTCTTCGCGATTCGCTGATGAACCGCGAATTCTCGTAACTCCTGATCAATTTTCAGGGCGGCGACCGCAGCATTGGTGGAAAAACAGAGCTCGGAGATGTTGGAGCTGATCAATGAGGCAAGAAGCGAGTATATGCGGCAGGAGAGCTTGTATCTCGACGAAGGGGACGGTTATGCCCAGGAAGCACCGCCTTTGCCTTATCCATCGCGTGCTCCACCCCCACAACCCCCTGCCCTCGCAAAGTATCACATCTACAATGATCCTCTGGAGTTTGCTGACATGGATCAGATAGCTATTTCGGTAAGCCCCCGTCGTAGTGCCAACCCCCTTTAACACCGTCATCCCCTTGTAAATGTAACGTCGAGGAAGAGTCGAAAGGGGGTGTGTTACACCCGTGGAATTTTAAACGGACGGCTTGGAATCGGTGCGGACCGATATTTTCATATATTCGAGACGGCCTCGCTTTTATCCGGTCTCCGTCTATACACGAAGACCTCGCGTAATCGATTTACGACCTTTCTTTCATTCGAAGGATAGCGAGGAAACGGTTGATCGCCTATGACAACGGTGTCGTGTCGAGGCTATTCGTTATGATACCATTGAACGGTACGGTACCATTAGTGGAATGGAAGGGTGAAAGAGGTATTGTGCTAGTTCTCGTGAATGTTTAAGTTATACGGAGTCGGTGGAAATTGGGTGATGAGTAGAATGTGAATGTTTCTATGAATTTATATTTTTATGGATAGAACTGAAAAGGAATCACGGGCTCGAAAATACCTTTCTTAACTTTGTTCGCGAACTTAGCATTCGGAACTTAACTTTGTTAGCGATTTTATTAAAATTCTGTTACATTAGGAAACTATTTAGGCAAAAGCTTATTAAAATAATAGAAATTGTTATTTGGAATTAATAATAGTAATAATTCAATTTAACATGATTTTATGTGTCTTAACATTGCTGAGTCCATCGTTATTATTTTATGTTCTTTTTTTTTGTTCTTTTAATAAATCAGGTAGCTCAAGAAGATCAGAAAACATTCACGGATCTGGTACGGCAGTTGGTGAGCAGATGCGGATCAGATATAGAAAAAGCTAGGACGATATTCCGATGGATCACCGTGAAGAATCTAAACACCATGCAGTTCGACGAGAATCTGCGCGGGGACACGCCTATGGGCTTGCTGAGAGGCATAAAGCACGGGACTGAAAGTTACCACGTTCTGTTCAAACGACTATGCAGGTAAACGCAACTAATTTAACACCTCGATGATCTTTCTCACGACACGCCCAAAATAATAATTCACCCGTAAGACTGGTTCCATGTTTCAAAATTATACGAATGGAAACAATAATGATAGACTAGCGTTTCAAACGGACCGGAAGTTTCACACATTGATCGAACGTATTAAATACAATTACGATCTCCATTATTTCGATCAATCGTATATTTTAGATTTGGTGTTCTGTTTTTCGTGACTCACTTTGAATATCATATTCTTACAGTTACGCTGGATTGCACTGTGTGGTTATAAAGGGTTACAGCAAGTCGGCTGGTTATCAGCCAGGCGTTTGCTTCGAGGACAACCGATTCCGGAATAGCTGGAACGCAGTTTACGTTGCTGGTGCGTGGAGATTCGTTCAATGCAATTGGGGGGCACGACATCTGGTCAATGCCAAAGAAGTTCCTCGTCCTGGTCAACCAAAAGCTAAGAACGATAGTTTGAGGTATTTCCCTGAAACCTACCTTCTATTTCGAACATTTGACATGACACAGTTTTTTTCAATTATTCAACCTGTTCAACTCTTCGTTCTTCGCAGATACGAATACGACGATCATTATTTCCTGACAGACCCGCGAGAGTTCATCTACGAGTTCTTCCCCCTTCAAGAGGAGTGGCAATTGCTCAAACAACCGATTTCGCTCAAAGATTTCGAAGAGCTGCCTTTCGTGCGTTCATTGTTCTTCAGGTAATGCAACTCCTTCGCCAAATACTCGTTAAAAAACTAAATTCCTTAACTTTCTCGCTTAACAAAGTTGCGTACCCAACCATTTCATTAAAACTATTCATAGCATACATTATCGATCATAAGTATTTGAACACTTGCGGATATTTAGTACGAATCGCGTGCTATTCGTTGCTTTTATTTTTTAATTTTTTGTAATGAGTAAATCTATCAATTCATTCGCATTATGTTTTGACGCGAATACATTAACGAACTTAGAAGAGACTTATAATAGGGAAATTAAAATTTACTAGAATCTTCAATAAATGTAACGAGTAGGTGTCCTATATAATACTTATGGTCGACTGTGTACACAGAAAAAAAAGAATTTACTCACGTTTTATGTAAATTCGACAGGTACGGCCTCTACTTTCCGGATACGAACACGAATGCCGTTATGTACACGGATTCTACGGGCGCCGCGACCGTCAGGATAGCGATGCCGGCTCATATGCAGTCGTCCCTCATCTTTCACTATAATCTCAAGTTCTACGACAACGATGGCGACGGATACGACGGCGTGTCATTGAAACGTTTCGTCATGCAGGTAACTGGAGATACTTTTGCCGCAAAATGGCTACGGAGAGCGACATCTTTTCGCGGTTTTACGGGCTAATTATCCGCTAGCCGCATTCGTATAAACTAATTAAGGAAGTGTCATTAAAGGAAGAGACCCTTAATAGGAGTTTAAGAATCGTTTGCTAATGAATTACTCGCCAAGTGAAATTAATTGGCCGACAGAAATTCGCAAAAGGCTCGTAGTTAGGTGGGTTCTGGTCTGTTTAAACATCGGCATTTCCCATGTTTATGACGATATTAGCGTTTTCCAATATTGATTTTCAATGTGGCCTTAACGAGCTGTTTGGACAGTCCACGTAATTAGTCAAATTTTAACGACACTACATATCAGAGTACTATTTACGTTTGTACAGTGTTATGTATGGATGATACGAGCTTTAAAATTAACTGTACGATTTTTCGAAGAACTTTTACCGTTAGGATATTACATATTAAGATTTTATTCGGAAATTTGTGTTCGTAGTCTGTCGTTGGGAATATCGTTGCGTTTCGTGTGCACGCGCCCTGTTCAGGAGCTTTTCTCCTGGATATTTTTGCCAACGCGGTGACACCCAAGGAATACTTAACCGGAGAGCCGATGAAGTTCAAGAGCGTGTGCAAATTCAAAATTGCATGCGAAGAATTGCAAACAGTGATGGTACCATTGCCAGACTGCGCGAGTGGCGAATGGGGTCCAACCAAAGCCACGAGACTGTTTGGTCTCATACCAATAACTCATCAGGTACACAAATAAGACATTTTTAACTAACAATAATTAAATTTTATGCAGTCACAAGCTTCCAAGGTTGAAAAATATAACTCGAGACACTTTTACGAAAGAATTCCAGTTTTACTGAGAGTTTTATCATGTCAATTTGGAATTGCCAATTTCAAGATTTAAGGTGCTTCTACAAGATATATATCGCTCTAACAAAAGCTATATTTTTATAACCACTTTTTTGTTTTTATAATCAGGAGGCCTTAGTGTTCGCTGGTCGCGAGTTGGAGATCCAATTCCGAATGTCGCGACCGCTGACCGACTTCATGGCGACGTTGCATAAAAACGGAATCGAGGAAAAACGACTCTCCAAATACGTAACGCACTCGATCGCTGACGACGACGTGGTGACTTTCTCGATCAGCTTTCCCGAGGAGGGTCAGTACGGTTTGGATATTTACACCAGGGAATCGACGAGTCCCACGAATGTTCCCCACGACATCACCGGTGAAAAGCACCTGCTCACGCATTGCTGCAAGTATCTGATTAATTCCAGCAAGAGGAACTAGCAACGTCGACTACGATTTCGTATTTTTATGCATATAGTATATATACAATATAACGATTTCGCTGGATCGATTCGATACATGGATACGAAGAAATACATCGCGTGTATAAATTGGTACATGTGATGAGACTAGACTAAAGGTGCTGCAAGTTCTTTTATCATCGTGTTCTTCTCTATTTCCTTTATTTCTATGGATACATTCCTTCTTAACTACGAATTTGAGGAACTTCGAGTGACGTGTAAGAACTAATCTACGGGATTAGCCTTTACTTGCCAGTAAACTATTGATTAAAGAGTCAACTAAAGAGTCGATCAAGGTGACGATTATGCAAGATGATTTTCACGATGATAGCCAAGAAAACAAAGGGGGAAGGTGATTTTCGAACAACTGGTTCTTGAAACTTTGGCACGAGGAACTTTGAAAAATGTCACCGAATGCGAGAACGATTCCGATCTGACGCGCTACCTCCACGTTCTTCGTAGTTTGTAATAACGATTATTATCTTATTTGAGATGTGTTTGAGGATATAATCATTAGATTGTGGATATTTATGCAATGTTCATGTTTTTATAAACACGACTGTAAGACATGAGAACGTAGGAGAAATTCGTTTCACCTATTAAACATTATAACGAGTAATTGCATTTTCGATATTTGATATATTTTTGCATATTACGTGCATTCTATACATTTTTGTATCTTAAAATGTTCCACAAACGCATAAAAATCTGCAGTCTAGTAATCTTAGTCGAAGGATAAGTTGTGTTTAATAGGGTCCTTATTTAAAATTTGCCGATTCTTTTGCGCGGCGATCATCGTGTCGTCCGTGTTTCAGCGAGAAAGTTGGCAATTATAAGTTAACCAGCTCTGGAGATCGACCATCGCGCTCCGACCGCATTAATCAAACTTTCTCGCCTCGACTCGAAGCATTAATCCCAATTATCTCGGTCCGCTTTAACTCAATGTCGAGAATCGCGTTTCGTTTTTACGCGTTCGAGATATTTGGACAGAATGGAACGAGACTTCGTTACGCGAGGTGCTTTTATGTATATGGATTATGCACACGACCACTGATTTTTCGATCGGTCGATAAAAACGAGCAAAATTATCGATCGAGATAAACGATCTATGAAAATAAAATCGGCGAGGAATGGTTCGTTTTCAAGAAAGCGCATGCTTTGTTCTTCTAAGTTCTTCGTATTCTAACGATGGTATATATAAAGCATTCCATTTTTCCTTGTTGCGAACGACCATAACCGCAAAATTGTTACACGAAGCGGAATAATTACAGTGGAAGCTTTTTATCTGGATAAGTCGGGGTAAGAATAAGTTGTAAGACAGTTGGGATAATCGAGTATTTTTGATAATAGTTTATTAGCTACTGCCTTCAACTTTCCATAAATTCGAAATAATAAAGTATAAAATAAATACGAATAACAAAATATATAGGAGCAGAGCTCTTTTTTAACCTCCTCAATTGTGCAAAAGGACCTGACGTTCCAGAAAACTAAAGTTAATGTGAAAGCTACGTTCCATTTTTGATATAGGGACTTTTTTCTAAATACAAGTAAATGATTGCATATATTCGATATAAGAATACGGGTTCATATAATTAGAGCTAAGTCGAGCATAAGTAAGCTCGACCTCGTATTAATTCGAATAATAGAAGCTTAGATATAAGTTCGTATATCTAAAGCTGAGTATTAACTTGTTCGTATAAACGAGGTTCTACTGTATTTCGTTTGTCTCTAGGACACCATAAGGATATACGACATTCCATTTCAGTAATTATGTATCTAGGTTCGTTCAGAGATATTTTGAAATCACGAAATTTTGCGGCTACGGTGGTTTCCGAAGTTCAGGTGCTATATGTTATTCTGTCAGGATTAGCTGCACGATTCTAGTTATTCTCGTACGCGAGAAGAGCGAAAGCGTTGAACTTTTCAAGCGGAAAGTTTTCAGCGGTAAAAGCTATATAATTGTTCATTTTTGTAATATGAATATCTTTTATCTTCCCCTCTCTCCCCCCTCCCTCCTTCCCTCCCTCTCTCCCCCTCTGTCTCTCTGTCTCTCTCTCTTGTCTTTGTTGTTATTTCGAAGTTATAACAACGCTTATGCAAAGAAAGTTCTCCGCGATTCCTATTACCGGTGGAATAAAGTATAACTCGAGCTTAATATCCTCTTTCTCATTGTTTCATTCTAACGAGCATGTAAATTAATTTTTATACATATTACAGATACGTAATAAAGACTCGTGTTCTTGTAAAGAAAAAGGAAGTAATAAAATCTAATTTTGTGGAAACTTGGCGATATCCAGTTCATGCAGCACAAGATAAACTTGTAATTATTTTCTTTATTCAATTATATTTGTCATTAATGTTCTAATTAATTTAAATAATTAACTTATGTATGTACAGTAGCATATGAAAGCATTCTTGTAGGAACCTTTTATGAATATATTATGTGAGTTGTGCAAAACATTTTGAAATGTTAGTAACACCATAGTAAGACTTGACTCTTATGGTCGTATCAGTAAAATTTGAAACGAATCTGAATATGTATATGGAAATTGCAGAATATTTGCTATAATCATATATTCAGTCAGAAATAGAAGTATACAACATGAATATTGGTTTCAAATATATGTATGTATATAATTAATACTACAGACATTTTTAAAAGCTTCCTGCGGTAAATGTTGAAATACTTTTAAAAGTCACTATATGTGCGTATATGTGTAGTTACCTTTTTAAAATGGTGTCCGTGTCCCGCTTCATTCCCGCCAAGAACTTCATCAGTCCTCCTGCAGATGACAGCACCATCTTAGTTTCGTTTCGTGCCGTCCAACAAGCAAAATCCCGCGTTTCGATTAAGCGCGACAAACGAAAAGTCTGTGGCCTGTGACAATACTCTAAACTGTGCCAGATCGAAGATAAACGGAAAGTTTTACGAGTCCAAACAGAAAATTAGCGACTTCGAACATCCAGCGTACATTTAAGTTAAAGTTGGAAATATCATGAACGGACTGCAACGAAACCGGTGAGTCTATTAACACTTTCACGTTATACATTACGAAGTATGCTTTAATAACGCGTTATTATCGACTAAGATTATTAATTAGAAGAAAAAATATCGTTTGAAAACGCTTTTTGAAGGCTCCATGTAGTTTGCTATTACTATGACGGATTCACAATAATTCACGGTACACGAACGTTACGGAGAGTCACATTTCAAAATGTCTACATCAAAAGCAATCACGTGACACATATCCATATCGATTTATCGAAGCGAAAAGCATTTTACGCGCTTTCTCCCCTTATTTTTCGACCCCAGGCATTCTATGCTTGCGAGGCTTCTTAAAATGCGTTCGTAACCGGAATTCCACTCATAACTGGTCGCATTCCCGTGTTTTCTCATAATTGTAAAAAGTTTTACGGTTGAGCCTTTATTAAAGTTCCTATTCGTCTATATTACTATACATATACATATACCACATATTTTCATACATGTATGTAGATAGGCTACCATACATTCATGTACATACATATATACGTATGAGAGGCAGAGTTTTAAAAAATCAATTTCCAACATTTACGAGCAATTAATGGAGTCGAAAGCGGCAGGATGGTTATCGATTTCCCCGATATCTGATATTAGGATCGCGTTTGAAAGTTAAAACGGTCGCGTGTGTGACATCACGGTGTACAATGTATACAGGGAGGGCGCTTTCTCGATGTATATGCAGTGAAATTATACTTTATAAAACAGCGTGGCCTCATACGACGAAAAACCGACTAGCCCGGTGTACCATATAGAACATTTTTTCTTTGTCTTTCTTCGTTCGTTCTCTTTCTCACTTTCTCTGTGCATGGATTTACGATACATATTTATCAGCGACGTGAACGAAGAACGATTTATTCGGCGAACCGTGCGACGTGCGACGAGTGACACGATTGCAAAGGACGATCGATATCGCGAAGAAAATCCGGATTTAAGCCGGGATTAATTTAAGAAATAAACGGCTGACCGACGGAGTTTCAATTCTGAATTTCAGATGCCCTTTTTCAGGGCAACTTTGTATAGTAATCTATCGAAAGCATCGTATAGGTCGTTAATAGCTTCTGGTTAATGCGTGTCTGTGTTTGGTTAGAGATTAGCGCGATAATTTGTCCGTGATAATGTTAGTAAATTAAGAAGATGCAAGTTGTAGGTTATAAACTTCTGATGTTGGTGAATCTTAGAGAAGAAGAAAAAAAGTTGTAAAAATTCTTGAATTCTGTAATTCGTAAATCTTATAATTTTGTGATTTTATAAATTACAGGTTCCATCAATATTATTTTTATCATATGATGAATATGATTTTGTAGGTTATGAAAATCTACTTGGAAAATTTTTACAATATTTGGAAGACTAATAATTTTTGCGACAATTTAAGGTTATTATTTAGGGATTAATCAATTTTTATTGGTTATTTACTTTTTTTATCTTCAAGTAGTACAGATAAATTGTTAGAATTTTAAACGTGACAACAGGCTATAACAAATGCTGAAACAGAATAAATTTCGTATTTCTGAATAAAATTGAGTTTCTCGCATTTCGGTGACGTTATTCAATTATGCAGAACGACTTTTACGCGTTGCATATTGGGAATGGTATATTTTATTCAACTTGAATAAGCTTTTTAACGCCAAATGAAACAATCAAGAGGTTTAATTCCGTAGTTCTGTTGTCTTACTTGTCACGCAAAAGTATATTTTGGTACTGACACTTGATACTCCTACATTTACTTTTGATACTTGTAATTTGGTTCTTTCAAAATTTGGCAAACAATATTACGACGTTACTAGCTTTATTATTAAAGTTATTGATATTATTCGAAACAATTTATTAGAATGTATTTATTAGAATAACCTGCAATTTATAAAATGTAATGAATAATATCATTTTAATTCAAGAGAATGCTCGTTAAGATTAAAACAAAGAAGACTTTCACTATACTTCCACTTGCTGGAATCGATCAAATTCATAAACAAGAAACATGATTCCCGTATTTCATTCAATTTTTAGGATCATTAAACTCGTCCCTGAAACGTTTCCTCGTATCTTTATGTTCTGTTTCTAACAGACCACCCGGTATCTCTATTGGTTCTTATCATCGAGAACTAATTATCGAGCTCGTCTCGCGTTATTATTCGTCCCGACAAGGAATCGCAATTCGCATTACAGTTTCTTCGTTGGTGGTATAAAAGAAAGAGTAAGAAGTAGAGGATGGAGAGGGGAGAGGAATAGCGGAAACTCGTCGCCTTTCGAGGAGACGCTAATTAAATAGCCACCAATTCTGGCTGTCCCCTTTGCGGCAACTTCCGGGATACGGCCGTCCGGAATTGGACGGAGATGAGAAAAGAAAGTTTTCTTATCCCGACTTCCGCGGAAAGAATGATTCCCGTAATTCGGCCGAGCGTCACTTTGTAATTTATAGCGCGCTAAGTGGTCCATTGTAATTGCAAATGATGCTATTTACTATTGTCGTTTAGATTATTGTAAACGATCCCGAAGACAGGAAATAATATCGTCATCATGAGAGACAATAGTTCGTTGTCAGTTTCCCGTTTTAATACGCAAAAAGGGTAGGTTTTATTCCATTGAGGATCATGCAGTGAAATATCATACGTAAAAGTCGTAGCAAAATTAGTAAAAGAAATTTACTATAATTCTTTGTAACTAATCCAATTTTTGCAGTATTGTATTTATGCTAGTTTTTTCCATTTTTATGTTTTATCTTTAGAATATCCCGAACAAAAATCAAGCTACTATTTTAGATAAAAGAAACGTGTATCGTAACAAACATAATGGCACATACGATAACAGCCTAAATACGTCACGTGCACTAAAATACGACAAGAACATCATTAGCAGAATGTTAATATTAAACTTGAACCTTTTAATGTTAGAAGTTGAAATTGTTATATAATACTTTGTTATCAGCTTTATGTTAATTACAGCATGGATTATTCTTGTGACTATATTTTTTCCGTAGAACGTGTTTTATTTTAAGACGCGCGATCGAAGCATACCTGTTCTTGGTTGCACAAATGTTTGATCAACGTTGCCGCATATTACTGTGACGAAATATATTTACGGACATATGTAAAGTGGATACTTTTTCTTCGTTTCGCATGTAAAATCCTGGGATTTTCACACATTTTACATATACGCTAGACACGCGTTGAATACGGAGAAAAGAATAGGAACAGAAAAAGCTTGCATGTATCAAACATGCATATATATTATTCTATTCAAAATTTATATCATAAAATACCGATAGTCTGCAGTATGTACTACAAACTGTGTCATGAGTATCCACCATTTCGGTTGAAAGGATTGTAAAACTAGGTCATCTGATTCATGCCTTCAACTTTGAAAACTTAAAACTATCCTTATTTCTTTTGTTCATCCTAACAATCTTAACAACAATGTTCACAATATTTTATAAAGTATATCCATTCTAATACAGTTCAATTATTTGATATACGATATTGCCAAAAAATCTACGTGTTATGCGTTATGTTTTTATGAATGAATACGAAATTTGATCATAAATTTGTCAGCTTCAATCTATTTGTTTTGCTTTTTTGACACCCTTCTTTTTTTGCCAAATAATTTTTGATACTATCTGACATTCCGTTTCTAGTATCTCAAACAATTTATCCACGTTTTTGACTTTCTTTCTTCTCATGATCCATTCCATATATATTTTACATCGATTAATTTACAACTGCATTTGCTAAACTATTTTCAAAAAAATGCACAAACCAGGAGAAAAGTTGCAAACAAGTAACACGACAAAGAGAAGGATTAAAGATTCATTTTTGTGAAAAATATTTTCTAAAAATAAGTACTGATTGCCGTAACAAGATCGCTGTCGTGGATTGCCCAAAGATTTTTACACAGCACACCATATTTTTCGTACCAGAAAACTCTTACGCTTACTCTTCAACCCTCTCACACACCTTCGAATAATTGCAAGCCGCATCACTATCTCCCTTCATGGTCGTATAGGCTTATTTATCGTCGATTGTTGTCGCGCAGGGATCAGAGGGGCTCCGGCAACTTTTTCTTGGCGCACGCATTAAAATTCGTGGAGGCCCGTCCGGAGGAGTGGCCGTCGTCCATAGACGACGCGTCCGCTTAAAATACACGCTTATAACCGTAGACACAGTCACGACGCACATATTCATCGGATCTGCGGTGTTAAAGGTATTGCCTTTCCAAGCGACGACTATTTTTGCACCGGTGCGGCGTACGCCCACTCCGCCTTCTCTAATCTCAGCCCGAACCGAAAGGATCTATAATGCATGCCGTACGAGCGAGGGTATTTTCAACCCCCCTGTACGCCTTGCCAGATAGCGAAACACCAAAGGGGGTGAGACCATGTCTATGAGAAGGGAGAAAGAGACTCGAAATATCGGGCATCGAAGTGGTGCGATGTTTTCGAGGGTGGCGTGACCGCGGCATAGTGAGTCACGCGCGAAAACGACTCTTCACCCCCGCGATTCTCTTCGTGGAGGAGAGCCAGCCGTTGCTGAGAACGTCATTTATTTGTAATACGCGCGCCACGATACGCCAAGTTCACCCTCCGAGTAGTCTGACGTAGATAAGAACGCGTTTTCACGCTCGACCACCGACGCTATGCGATGATACATGCCACAGCGGGACCAACTACCCTCTACGATTCCGCGACTATTCCCGGTTCTCTTCCGGGTACGAAGAGCAATCGAACGGTGCATTATTTATTGGTGAATCGGAGTAATCTTGCTCGTAGATCGTGCTCGATAGTGGATATTTGTGAGAAGGGGATGATAATTGGCGGTGGGTACAGCAGGGTGATTTTGGTAGAATGAGATGGTTCGGTGGGCTTGAGAATGGGCGGTTTTCAGAGGAAATGAGAATCGGGTTTTTGGGGGTGTTCGGGTGCTTTGTTATCGATGTTTATATAACTTTCAGTCTTTTTGTGTAATCATTTACCGAGCAATATTAATAAATTAGTGAAAATAAAAATGAAATTGGTAGGAAAATAACGGGTTGTAGGTTGTATGTTTGTGAATGAATCGTTTCTATAATTTTCAAGTTATAAATGAAATATATTAGTTCAATAGCACAAGATGATTGTGCAAGGTAAGAGCATATTTCGATGAAGATGCAATGAAAATTTTACTATGATGTTTTCAGCGGTTCAAAGTTGAAAGGATCTAGGAATTTTAGCAGTCCGGTCGGGTACGAAACGAGATAAACATTGCATTTCCTTTTAATCAAAAACAGAGATCCCTCGTATTTCTACGATATTTATGTTTTCATGTGTAAACCAACCTCAAAGCCCGATTACTTAATAAATAATCGTCTCATATAGGGTTTCCACAGCGTCCCCCTTAAATCATGATTAAATATAAATGCAGGTCATGCAGATCCCGGTACTTGGGGTTGTGTGAAAGAGATTCTTCAAATTAAGTGAACTCGAAGAGACATGTCGGAGCGTGAAATAAGCTGGCCTGGTAAATAAATTAAATTCTTCTCTTGTCTGTCCTATCGGTTTCACAGTTAGAAATGAAATCATATCAAATTTCTCGCTATCGAGATTTGTCCACCGCGAATCGATTATTAAGCGCGGTTTTCACGTATAACCGCTCTCGAATATCAAAAACTCTGATTGACTCTCGCCGGGCGTTCACCTATAGCTTTTCAATTGAATAAAAATTTATTTGTATAGCCTAGAAGGACGGATAAATATTTATACGTTATTGAAACATACCACGCGATTATATTGAAATGTTGCGTCATATGTTGCCTATATCTTCTATTGTTCTTGGAATTTTATATTTATATAATTCACGGGATTAGTATTAATCGTTCGTGATACTCTTTCAATCACTCATTTTTTTTGAAAGACCTGTCGAAAAATATATGCATCATAATATCGTATCAATAACACGTTGAATATCGCTCAAAATGGTATCTAAATAACATTTCTCGCTTCTCTTATTATTGAAAGTATCGTTTGAATAAAACGGGCAAAATACAATACGATTTAATATGAAATATTATTCGAATTTATAAAGCGTTTATCATAAAAAAGAAAAAAAGAAAGAGGTTGTTATACGTACAATATGCAAACGAATAGTGTAATGAAAGTCTCAAAGGAACTTCACCGGAATAACTCGTATCTTCCACAAATATTTATTTCAAATTATCCGAACGGTGTCCAAGTTTGCTCGAAAGCGGGCATTACGTTAAAAGAATATATTTTAATCTCCATCCAGGAAGATTCCCCTTCCGGAATTACCATTCCATTTACCGTACAAGCGTCCCGAGCCAGATAATGCGGCAAAGTTCCAGCCAGAACCGCGCTTACGGCTATTCCTATCCCGGTTTCCTTGCCGTTTCTCTCTCTGCAGGAGATCCACCGGCGAAGAGTGCACGCCACGGATATAAATTCATACGGACGACGAGACGATAAAAGAACGTCAGTTCCTCAGCCTAACGTAAAATTCATCATAGCCATCGCTATTCGTTCGTTGAATTCTCAATTTACTACTTCACGAAACTTTCGTGTATCGTAACTGAAAGAAAGCGAGAAGTTCAATCGCGATACATTTTCTCATCTTCAATGCTACGGTGTTTTTTCTTTCTTTATGAGTCTCTTCATTTGTCAAATTCTTAATTTACTATTCGACGAAACCTTCGATCAACCGCTGTTAGAAGAAGATGAGAATACCTGGAGAACGGTTAATCCTTAACACATTTTTTTATCAACGAATATCCGACCACAGCGTCTTTTATCCCCAGCTTGGCTCGAGTATCGGCTACGCCTGAAATACACGATCGGCCAGATCGATTGCCAGCGGATTCGGGCGATTTGAACGACGATAACGCGTCTGTTCCTTCGCCGAATTTCCTCGATTCAACCGGAACACCTTGATACACCGTTTCTTCTGACACACACGCTTGGAAAAAGCTGTGGCCGCGATTGGACCGCAAGATTACACCCAGAGGAAGCGTGCGTGCCTCGGGATCCCATGGACTATTCCCTCTCCCACTAGGATCTTCCTTCGCTTCCTTTCACCGTTCTGGCTCCTCTTCTTAGCGCGTTGGAACAGATGCTTGCTGGATTTCAACGATCGCGGCCTGATAAGGCGGCCAGAGGAAATAGAAAACAAGAGGACTCGGTCCCTTTTGTGTGGGAAAGCAGATGCATCTAGAGAGCTACGCGATTAGGAGGTTTATAGCTTGGTTATTCTTCTTGTGGATGTATCGTTCGGTTTCCTTTGTTTAATCTTTAATTGGTAGCTCTACCTAGTGTTTTCGTTAATGAGAAGATGATATTTTATTTTAATTTAAAGAGCGAGTCTCTGTTTTGATCAAAGAACTTTATAAGTGGACACTATACTGTTCAAGATTTTATTTCCCTCATCTTACGTCAATTTAACACAATACGAAGGGGTTACGATTGATTTTGGTTTCTGGAATTCAGATAGCTATCAATTTTATACTAAGTAGCTTTATTCTTTTCGTATCAAACGAGAAACGAAAGAGTTTCTATAACTACCGCTGTTGGTCTGTAATTTAGTATGTAATTATAGATTAAAATAATCGATTGGTATCAGTAGGGCTTACAGTCAGTCACAAAAGTCTTGGTTCCAGCAATTTTCCAACTGTATCGAATTTTCCATTAATTAAACTAGGACACATTCAATACCCGATACAAGCCATTATATTTTTATTAGGAAGAAAAAGCAACAAACCGGGAATTGTACTACCACAAAAGCGTAGATACGCTAGTTATAGCTACATGAAATTCAATTCGCTATGAGTGAACTTTTCTGGTCGACTGTACATTACAGGAGGGATTTTTAGAAAAAGTATGAAATTAATGAACACGTTCGAAACACAAGCAAGTGGCGATTCCGCGTGACGAGCCTGTTAAAAATTCTAAGGCGCTCGTTGGCCGGCTACGTGGCTCGGATAAAGTCCATTTGGCGCGTCGTCACGGTGGCATTATGCAAAAACGAATCTTATTTTCCGTCTAATAGCGGAGCCACGGGGGAGAACCGCCACGCCTTCCTGGTCACTATTATAGCGATATAATATACAGAGACGGCTGGGAGTTTTTATGGCGGTGCGTGCAAAATTTATGTGCAATATGTGGCGCATCGTTTCAGTGGAAAGAAGAGTGGCGATGGAAGGAGATGTGGGTGGTGGCGGGAAAAAAGGAAACGCGCCGAGAAGGGGAAGTCACGGAACACACGCTGCATAATGCCGACGAGAACATACCGAAAAAAAAAAGGAGAAAAAAACAACTGAAATATTACAACTGTCGAGATTTATGCGGCGGTAAATACGTTCGCCATGGCACGCTGTGTTTAATTGGATCTCTCTCACCCTGCCTTAAAGCACCCTCTCGTCGAATATTTCAAACGTTCCACGAATTTCCATAATCGCTCCTGTTTGTCGTTGAAAAGTACCAACAGCGTCTCGTTTCCGTTTTAAGGGGGACTTCATGCAGGAAGGTCAACAATCTGCATCGTTAAAACGGAGAAAGGGGTGGTTTAGGGTGAAATTTTGTTACTTCCCTTCGCGTGGAACGAGTTAGTTGAAGGTAACAGCGGTTATTGTCGGAGATGTATTATCGAGGATGAATGAACGTCTTGATAATAGTTAGGGAAGTTACGAATCGCGATATTCAATAGCAATTAGGTATGCCGGATTACACTCAGTGGTTACCGATTTTGTTCAACATTGTTGCTGAAAGCTTTATGACAATGTGATTGATATTTCGCATCGTTGGATGATTCCGAGATAGAACTGCGTGTAACCATGTGAAACAATTTATGCAAAGTCCTTGTGGAGGCTGTCGTGCATTCTTATAGCATGGAAACGTAAAATATGGTACATTAATCAACTTGGATGTTGATATACGCAAGAGGCAATTGGCGATGTTTAGATCGTGGCACTATCGAATTATGCTGTGTTTTGGTTTACAACGTTGCGCAAAGTTAATGCAGTCATTAAGAATGACCCAGTGTAATTGAGTACGATGTGGGTTATATCATTGTGTCGCTGAAATTGTAAAGTACGGTGTATACTAATTCGCGATCTTGTAGAACATTGTTGCAGTCGCGAGAAGATAATTATAATTTCTGAATACCGTAACTGTAACGTCATCATCAGATCTCTTACGGTCCAATGTAACATTATCGCGTTGTAACGTGCCTAAGTTTCCAATCGCCATTACCGAACGTTCATTTACATCTACTTAGTCATGCGACGAGTAAGTTAACTCGAGCAAATATCCAACAGGATGATGAAGAAACGAAGCTCGAAGAGCCAGTCTCAGTTAGACACGTAAGAATTCCTTCGTGAAGTCCGTATATTCTCTAAAGTGGTCTTGCGGTGGCGCGTGCATTTGGACGACTATTATGTACATGCAACGAATATACTGGAGACACGGCGACTCGGAATATGTACACGCGACCGATGAAGCTATCACGAAATGTTCTTACGTAACTAAATCGAGAGTTGTACCGAAGTGCATCGTTTTCGAAAGAATTTGTCCGGAATGCGAAACGATTCGTAGTAGCTGATTACTTAGCGAGGAGGGCGATGGGGTGGACTCTTGTTGGCGAGATGGTATCGAAGGTACGAAAGGAGAGTTCTTTTCGAGATGAAAAAGGTATACTCTAGGCGATTAAATTGTTCTCCCGATTGTTCCGAGTAATCAGCTTTGTAATTGCTCCTCTTTCTTCCTTCATCGATCGTGTCTACTCAAGCGTCGTCTGTATAGCTGCGTCATGAATTAATGATCGTTAATCGCAGCTTTTCATTAGAGGGTTAATCGATTGAAAAATGGGACAGCCATGCTTCAGATAACGTTCACAGAGGAGACTGTGTATTGATATCGTGTGATGTAGGTACTTCCTTTTCTAAGTTTTCTTCGGTGTTTTCTTAACAACATACTGCTGGTTTTCTTACACGACGTTTTTCAACGAAGAATTTCTTAGAGAAATATCAGATTATCTGGAAGTAAATTGCTGTGTTTTAATGATTTTTAATGATTTACTTGAAGCTTTGTGCAATATATTTATATTACAGATTTCGAATGCAAGTTTATTATACGATATAATACTTTGAAAAGATACCTGTATCTTATAGTCATCGACGTAGCATTAAAAAAACAATTAAGAAATTGGTGCAACGTTTATTAAACTTTCTATGAATTTGAAGCATTTTGATTAATCATTAATAGAAAATCCTCTACAATACGCACGATGCTATATAGACTACTAAGGAATTTATGAATTTGATCATTTCAGATCTTTTTCTATTAATAAACTAAAACATTTTTTATCTCGTTGAAGAAATTGTTTAATTTCTAAACATCGATTTAAGCACCTTCGATCTTACTTCAATGTAATATACAAAAACCGGAATATCTTTGCATTTATATTGTACTTCGATCAATTTTTGTCCCTAATTTGTTCACCTATAGTAACTATTCTGTTCTTTTCTTCTTTGACGTCACGCGCCCCTGATTCTTTCGATTCTCGAGTCCAGCCGTATTTCGAAGCGTGTCCATCAAAACCGGAAGCACCGTTCCCTTTAATTTGCATATTGAAAAGAGAACCGCCCATCGTTTCGCGACAACACGTCCGCCGGTAGAGAAAATACCAATCAGCCTCAGTTAAGAGGATGGTCGGTCGCAGGTGAACGGTGTCCAATACGATTCTGGGATGCGTCGATCGGCACCGATTAACGATTTACCGATGACGACAGGGCCAACTGGCAGGCACGGGAAACGATCGCAAATAAATCAGCAAATAGTAACCAAGTAAATATTCCAGGGGCCCGAAATTAACCATCGGTGAATGGGTTTAGGGGAGGTCATGACGGCCGCCACGGGTGTTTGTTCTGCCTGGGAAATGACAGCTGACCCGCAATCCCAGTGCTCGGAATCGCTTTGCAGAGAGGGACGGCGAGGTTGGCTGGGGGTGGTGAGAGAGATAGAACAGAGAGGGTTGAAACTCTTCCTACGCGATATAATGGCACGAAGAGCCGACGGAAATGAATCTTTCCTACATACGTTCGCTTACAGAGTAATGCACTTTTGATTATTCAACGATGACGCGATCGAGAGATCGGAGCGCAATGGATTATTCTGGGATAAAAAAAAGAAAAAAAGGGGCGCTGCGATGGATGGTGCCTCTCGGTGTTGACGTTTAGATTTATGAGAGTTTTTATATTTCTGCCTTTTTTTCTTTTTAAATGTGATGTTCGATATTTATACGATTCATAATGTACCGGGAAAAATCAAGCGATAGTGGTTTTCATTATGACTAATAATTTTTCGTCTATAGTTTCTTTTAATATGATTTCATTTTTTATTATGAATTCGAGCTTATATATTAAAATATGTATTAAATGTATTTTACACACTTTATGTATTAAATATACATGTGTCTCGTAATTGATGTACTCGATTTTCATTTTCTTCTTGAAAAACAGAAACTATTCTTTCGAAACTGTTTGGTAAAAAATTGTTTGCTTTATGCAGAAATAAAATAAATGGTCGAAGGCAACTTAAGAATGCTTGTATGATGAGGACGAAGATAAAATAGTCGCTTATTGTTACAAGTAGACGAATCGAGCACAAATATCAATTGAAATAAATAAAATGTAAAGATAGTGGTTTGTTGGTTTCCGTATTTTATACCAAACTGAACAAACATCAGGTCGGACATATTTCTTAAATAACTTGTGGAGAATTGCAGTTAGAAGTATCCTCATTGAAAAAGTACATTTCCATTTCTGGTTCTCTGCCGGGCAGACTCTGTACAGTATTTTTGTTGCCCCTGTTTCATGTCTCGCGCGATTTATCTTCCTTAATTAGGAGAGAAGATAGAAAAAAAAGGAAGCGGAGACCAGCGTTGGAATATCTTACAAACGAGGTGCTCAGGATTTTGTTACTCGAGATGCAAAAAATTATATCATAAAGTGGCCTCCGTGGAATTTGAACAAGGCTGCGTGGCTTGTTTTGAACAAATCCTATTTCTTTTGAGCAAAGGATAAACTAAGATTCGCGAAAGGATAAGCGAAGATTCGTTGAATCTTACTACAGATGAATCATTCAATAGCGGGGCCTCCGACAAAGTCTTGTACTAAAAGTACGTGATCCGAAATCGAATAGACCGAATACAAACAGCTTTCGATCCACGCGAAATCTACGCATTCCGTAACTTTTATGCCAAACAAAATCTGAATTATAATATATATATACTATCGTTCATAAACATTCGCACAAGAACAGTAATATGAATAATTAATAATATGTTTTCATGAATATTAATTAATTCAGAAGAATAATCGAAACTCGCGACTGTTACCGATATGAAAGGAAATCAATCCTGTTGTAGATTATGGGATTATAATCAAACCGATGAGATTATTATTACGACATTAAATGTATCAATTTTTTTAAAACGTACGGTTTTATAAAAATTCTTAATGGTTGTGATTATTTTTCAAGCACTCTTCAGGTTTGTAATTTTTCGTATGAGCATATATTATAAATAAGCTGGGAATCTTCATATATTTATACAAAATTTATAATGTACAGATACATAAAATTTATGGCGATAAAGTGGAGTACTCGTGTCAATTTTTAATATACAAATGAAATTTCTATCTCTTCAGCGTTGTTTATAAAAATGCAATTTCGCGTAAATATCCTTTTTGAAATAATAACAAGAGGAACGTCAGCCTAGGCGAATCTTCATTTTCGAAAACGATTAATTACACAGAATATATGATAAGAAACCGGCACATTGGAGAAAATGACTCAATAAGAATAAGCGTTTCCTCGTAGTTGAACGTCACCACGTTAAACAAAGTAGGACAAATACGCGGCGAAAATTATAATGAAAACAGTGTTGAAAGAGAAGAACGTTGACTCGTCGTATTTAATTATATCGTGAAAACGAGCCTCGAATCTTTGCGCATTATTTTTGCATGGTTCCGGGGCAAAACCGCGACGCGCTGGATCGTTCAGGGGAACGAAAAGGGATGGAGAGGTAAATTCTCTGCGCCGAGGGAGCCGTTTGTTTCAGGTTTCAACGTTTATTCAACAATTTTTGTTTATCGAAAGAGAAAGAGAGAGCATGAGACCGCGAGAGAGAGAGAAAATGAGTTCGTGTGTTACTTGCTTAACGTGCGCCGAATAAATTACCACAAAAATGCACGGATTATGTGCATAAATATCAAATCCAATCCGTACCACTAAGTGTTTACCCGATTATTTGGCTACATGTTCGAGAAATTTATCCCGAATTCTTTGTGTCTGAACGTTTTTACGGGTGCGGATGGTCGACTTCTAAAGATCTGAATAGCTTTTCTTCTTCGTCTACGCATACCTTGGCGAACTTCATTCGAATCTCGTGAATATTAAATGTAAATGCGTGAGGCAATGCGGTTGGCTGGATTGTGGACCGAGAGGGAATTATTCGATTTTATTTTGATTTATAAATGTTAGGTTCGCGCGGAATAACACGCTTTCCACAGAGGGTGGAAACGTTCCAGTCAATTTGAAATCATCGAACATTCGATAATTGTTTTTCAGAAGCATTCAGCCTACTGTTCTCTCTTATGGTTTAATGATATCCTTAAAGCGATTTAAACTGAAGGACCTATGTTTTATTTTAAAGCATAGTATGCAAATATGCAATATTTATAACGCATTTCTTTATGAACGAAAAAGATACCAATTTAGTTACAGGATAAATGATATTAAAGAATAAATAACAGGGCTATAAATGGGTAATTTGTTTCAATTAAAGAATAAATGAAACGATTGAAAATTCGAAAATAACCAACAATATTTATTATGCAAGAATCCGATAATTTGTTGAAAATGGGAAATGAAGTGAGCAGGATGGGATTGTATCGAGTAAAATATTACGAGAAATTCTTTTATTGAACCACGACGTTGATAGCTTCTTTTTCCTGCTCGTTTTCATCTCGTCGGCTTACGAAGTTTCAGCGTAAATTGGATACCAAGTATATGAGATCGTTCGTTCGTACGGTTTTGAGCCACGATGACAGGGATAAGGACGCGATAATCTGATTATAAAGTAACGGAAGAGCTATTGGAATTTCTATAATCCCTTTGGTTACACGATGTCATTAGCTCGATGGGAATCGGGCCGAACTCTTCATCTGGATATTTTATGATTCTAATTCGGTAAAACGAACCAATAAAACATTATATTCCATATTTTATATTTTTCCTAATTAACGTGCATACTCTCGTTTCGTAAAACCATTCACGTTTATTTTACAAATACCAAATGATGTCGACGAGGTTCCAAGAATTTCCAAAAATAAATCATTCGTGATAATAAAAATATCGATTACTCGTTACGAATACCATCTTTTTTCGTTACTGCCAATAAGGATATGACATGATCTTATTATGAAAGAACTAAATCCATCTATAGAGAGAAAATTATCAAGATAACAGGATCGTGTGAACGAAACGAAAATTGACGATGGTGTTAAAGATTTGCTTGATGATAATTTAAATGCCAATAACTTCAGAGTAGCATTAAAGACACTTTCCGTTTTATTTGTACAATTTTCTAATGCAGACGTCGTTTCACGAGAATCCGTAACCGAAGAGATTGGAAGGTTCATGATTAAAACGAGCTCTGTCCATGTTTGTCTTTTCCCATGGAAACAAAACATTACGCTGCAATCTTTAAATCACGTTCAATGGATTTCAACGTTTTTTTAACAACATATTCATCGTATTACACAACTGTTGTAAATATAATGACACCAAAAATTCAATGATCGGAAACGATCAAAATTCCGTTTCTTTTTTTCCCGATCAGACAATCGTTTCAGAACCCTACGCGTCGTCGTATTCATCGCTGATCGTGACCATTTTGTGCGACACCGATCGTGCTGATTCCGTGAATAAATTAGACTTTTGAAATCTAACAAGCCCGCGATAACCTTTCGTCTGAGAAAACGGAATATTTATGGTCGCCGGAAGGTGGGTATCAAAAAAGAAGAAAAAGAAAGAAACACCAATGTCGTAAACAGGTTTGGAAACGCGTCAGATCGGCACGGAGATAAAACGCCATCGTTCGACGATGGTGCGTCGGTTTCTGGTGATCAACCAACCCGTTGGCCAGTCATTTCGCCATGGCCCTCCGCCATGGAAACACGCTGAATAGTTTGATTTGCGCCGGAAACCGGTTTTTATCGAGCCGTGTCCTCCTCTTCTCTTTTTTTTTTTTTTTTGCTTAACTGTTCATTCGTTTCCGTGATGCTTTTCGCACGATTGATTTGGAGAGGACGTGTGGCCGACAGGTTTTCAACTTTGACGCGTACCTGTCGGATAATTAACTGTTTCCGTCTTCTCCATGCCTGATACGATTCGTATCGGACCTCTTTTTCGCTTCCTCCACTTCAATAAAGCCGTGGGTGGCTTTCGTTGAACTGGCTCGGTCTTCGCGATGATTTCTTGCACGTGCAACTTTGGATATCCCGTTGATTCGTGGATTTGTGACGGGAGAAATAAAAACACATATCGTTTTTGTATCGTGAGCTTGCTAAAAGACTGACGCATCTTGAAATACCCGCAAAAATCAATTTTAAAGGATTGCGTGTGTCGCTATTATACTGCAGATTTTTATGCATTTAGGAAATATTCAAATGTAACGAAGTATACGTAATATGGAAAAATATAGAGAACTGTAATTTACGCTTATCTATGTTATCTTCTTACGATTAATAAAATTGTGAAAGTAAATAATTTATTTCTTTGACAAACTTTCCTAAACATATCTCTTTGTACTATATTCAAAATAAATAAAAAATATGAATATAAAAGATATATTAACAACATTCGTGAAATAATATACGTGGATTTGCTTTTGTTATTATTGCGTGTAATCCAAATATTGTTTGGAACATGGAACGCAAACATCAAACATGAATACAGTACTTTCGATACGGTGTATTCGTATTAACGCGAAGCCACGGTTTATCGTATGATTTATCCGGCTGATATTGTATTCGGTAATCGGGCATTAAAAAGTGAGAACGTATCGTAATGACTATGTACGCGTGAGTAACGAATATCGCAATTAAGCTAAGCGGGCGATTGTAGAGTAAGAGCTTCTCGTATTTATTTCCGGTCCTGATTCTTGCTTGATGAAGCGAAACGCGTCGAGAAATCTCTGCACGGTTATTCCTAGAATTGTACATTATGGTGGCTAACTGAGATAAATTTCATGGTGAATCTTTTCCTCAGTGGAAAATGTTTCCTCCTCTTATTCAAATTACTGATGCTATATTAAGGTCTTTATCATATCATCGTGAATTAAGGTAGAGTTAGTCGAAGGTCAGAAGGACATTCGAGTCATGCTAGATAATGCGTTTTGTAATATTAAATTGCCAATATTAAATGGAAAGGTAGTTTCGACGTGGCATTAAAAATTAAAGACATATTAAATTTTAAATTGCTCTTCCATAAAAATCTCAAAATATTACTTATTATATTCTTCAAACGTTGCTTTCATTAAACTAGTCGTTAGATAGAAAGTGCGTTACAAACCTATTACATAAGCAAATTGTTTGTATAATAGGTTGTATTATAACTGTTATATACATAGTTGTATTATACTAATCTGTAGATCACAATGAAAATTGATAGGTTAAAGTAAGGAAACTTAATACCAAATTTATCAATTTCAAAATCCTCACTATCTACAAGATCAAGAAATTTAAATCTCTTTATTAAACAGATTACTCAACGCCATAGTATACCGCAACACGAAGTTCACTGGAACAGCTAGGTAGTTTTTTTCTTAGCACTTTGCTACCGGTTTAAGTAACAAGCTTTTTCGGTAACCATAGAACCTATATCACAGGAACGACTTTGCGTCTATGGTGTATAGGTGCTCTATAGGCGCTCCGGATCCCTTGGGTGGGCCCACAGATGCGTGAAGAGAAGAAAGGAAAAGGGAATATTGTACGTCACAACAAACTCCATCGTTGTGTACCAACAGGCCTCGCTACGAACTGTCCCCAAGATTTTCTAACGGCGAATAAATATTTCCGCCGGTCGGGATCGATGCTGTAAAACTGTTCAAGGGATGAGACTCGCTTTGTGGCCTCGTGGGATCGCGAAACGATCTTAAACGGCCTCAAGGGACGATACTTCCGGTGCGGAAACGTCCGTGTTGCTTCGTCCAAAAGGACAACTTGACATTAACGTAGAAAAATTGCTTGTAAAATTGGACCAGGGTTGGAAATTAGGAATGGGATGATTTGAAATGATCGAATTTGAATTTTGTGTGATTCTTCTTCGAAATCTTGTGTAATTGTACTTCAATGCAATGTTTCTAGTTGGAAGTAAGGGGAACATTTTGTGTTTCAACTATTCTATTAGCATCCTTCTTACGTAATCCGTATTTCAAGATAACAAGTCGATTGTTTATTCTCAGAAACCCAGTGACTAATGCAGATGCTTTTCCTCGACGTCATTAAGAATAGGCAATTAGCTTGCTGCGATGCTACAGATAATAATTAATGGAGAAACTCAACGATGCATTTATAAGAAATGTCTTATATATTCTTGTTCAAACAATATAATGTAAACGTTTAAAATTATTTCAAAGGAAAAGAATTAAAATTTCCATTCTTCCAAGCCCAAGAAAATAAATTTTCTTTTCAGTAAAAGAAAGACGGTGGTTATAATGGATTCTTTTAATATTTTATCGTATCTATGAATTTTAAATCTTCCAAGTGTAAACAATGCCCTTTCTTGTCGAGGTTCGAGCCAACATTGCAGGTAGCTAGCTATGTCAGGTTCTAGGATGACACTGACACTCAATACTACCTTAGAAACGTTCTACGGTGGTCTTGAAAGGTTGAAATATTGAACGATAGACACTTACTCAAATTCACAGACAAACGGGCCGAGATACAGCGGCATGATGTCGAACGCGTTTTGGTATTCTCTTTTCCCCGCGTTCTTCCGAAATTCTCTTTCATGAAAGTATCACGATGTCGCGAGGCGCCGACTACTCTGGAAAAATGTCGTAATGCTACACGGCAACTGCATATTCTCCGTAAAATATACTGTGAAAGTTAAAGCGAGAGTATTTATTCGAATGTGAATGTTCTTCGAAACGATCTTTGAGAAAATATTGACAGGGAATTGATCATTTTATCTTTTATCATTTTATATTTTATCTTTTATCATTTTAATCTGTTCACTTTACGAGCTAGCAGCTTTAATTACTTTATATCTAGCACAATTAAATACAAGTTAAAAATTGACAATTCTAATAATAAAGTTTACTGCCATTACCGAAATGTATCTTTTTCACTCAAGAAATTTCATTCAATCAGGAGGATATTATCTTCTACTGGTCTAGTCTGACCGCAAAGCCACTCGCAAAAGGACTACCTTCAATTCTTCATTCTTTCTCTACCAGCTAGAAAACTAAAAATTGATAATTCCAATATTAAAGTATAGTCCCATCATTGAAGAGATCATTTTTAACCCAACCCATCCTCTTCATTCTAAGAACATCCGCTCGAGAGAAGATTATCTTCCACGAGTCTAATCCCACTTCAAAGCTGTTCACAAAAGGACTACCTACAATTCCTTAGTTTTTCTCTATCACCAAAGAAGCTCCTTCTTTCGTTATCCTGCAATCTGCCGGCGATTAAGGGTTGACTTTCGTACGTGGCTCCTCCAGAGCACTCATCATCACTGTGTTCTTAGTGTCACAGTAGGTGATACCGGTACACGTGGTCGTCTAATAGTAGACATAACCGTTTCATCTGTAGAACATCGGGGATGTCGAGGCGAACGATTCGTCTCAGCCACGATGCTCCCTTTCGAGATACGTCGTTTCAACGAACGGAAGGGATACAACTCTTTTTTTCTCCCCTTTATCTGGATCCTTGCCTTCCGTGTTGCTTCTTCTCCCCCTTTTTCTCTTTCTTCTATTCTCTTTTTTATTTGTTATTTACTTCGAGAGAATTTCCATCGCAGTGGGGGTGTTCAGTTGCTCACAATGAGAACTAAATTCGACGTCTTTCCATTCTCGGGAGTCATTTTCTGTCCTTTTCTTTCTTCGTGATATTCGAAGACCTTGGAGGAGAGATAGTGAGAGATACGGGCGCATAAAGGAGAAGGAATCGGCAACAATGAGGCAAGAACGAACCGATGCTCACCCTGTTGCCAGTCAACCGATGGACTTGTGCGTTTTTGTGGGAACCCTATTTATATATTTCCCTGACATACCTGACCCCGTGTGGCCAGAGTTTCTCAAGCTTTCCTGATCGCTCGACCGTGACAGAAATCTATAATTTAATACCGAGACAAGCATGGATTGTTGTTAACGCCATCAGGGACGTTCCTCGAGATGTAATTATATGCTTGAATGGAAAAATTATTGATAGATAAGTGTTGCGTGGATGTTCGTGTTTTCCGTATTTATAGATATCTGTTGTTTGTTAAATATAGCGTTACATGGATGAGTCTTGACGTTTTCTGTATTTACAGTTACCTTCTGTTTACATCGATAAATGTAGTCCCGTATATAAAACGTATGGAAGTAATGGAAGTAATAGTGCGACCTTTTAAAATATTAACATTGTTCGTTTAGGTGCTAATAATGTAATATTCGTAGGATTAAAACAAATTATGTCTTACTTGGCTGAGAACTAAGTAAACCAGGTGTTTAAATTATCAGGTAAAGCTGCAAAACTCGAAGAAGCTCGCCTGATTAATTAATTGCATTTTCCCTTTAAACTTTAGTTCGAGTTTAGCTTTCTCTAAAGGTTTTCACCTAATTAAAGTTATATTAATATTAAGAGACCAAAGCATAGAATTACCGTCTAGTTTTCCTACTAGCTCTAACTAGAATATACAAGCAATTTCAACATTGGAATTCCAATAACAGTATATTCAACAAACGAAAAATAACTGCAAGCGCAGAAAACATCAAGATATAATTAAAAAACAAAAGATATATAATATATATAATATAATATAACAAAATATATAAGATAACATCGAGTAACATTTTTTCATCCGTGATTTTTCTTACTGAACTACGAAAAAAAGAAAAACTATTCACTTCGTAACATTGTTAACGCTCGAAGTAACGATATTAATGTTGAAACAGGTGTTCTTATAGTTTCATCTCTTATTAAAGATATACATAATATTTATTATTCTAAAAGAATGATCAATGATTTTTCCCCACCTAGGAATCAAACGAAAGTCGTTTTATTCGAAAAGAGAGAACAAACCATTCACTCTACTCAACAATACCGCGCTCAACTAAAAATTCAAAAGTGAAAACCCCTGTTTGCTCTAAAACGCTGTAAATCTCCGAAAAACTTCTGTTCCTTGATTTCAGCAGGATGAGCATCGCTGAAGTTTCTTAAAAGGCACAGTATGGAATAATAGGATTACATAAACAACGGCAACAGGGCATTGTGGTGGGAAGATAGGTAGACAGAGAGTTGCAGAGGTAGCTGGCTAAGGTGCAGTTGGCCAGGCAGACATTTGCCGGTATTGAGCTCGATACTTTGTGGATTTCGTACAATAAAAACACCACACCTCACAACCACAACCACAACCACCATGCAACGACACCGTGGTGTCGTCGTCGCCTTAGTCTCCTACCCTTCGCCAAGCGGTTTCATTCAAGTAGCGACACGCCGCTGCTTTCTATAGGGGCGCCATCGCCATCGCCACCCCACGAGGGAATTCCACGGTTAGACGCGTCCTTCTCTCCATCCCTAGTGTCGATGGCCGGTGCATTGTCAAAATATTGGCGTCGATCGGATCGTGTGAGCCTTTGTGCACAGCCTCATGCCCCGAGCTGACTTTTTCTAAAGCCACCCCACGATTTTCTGAAAGACTTCTTCCCCACCCTATTTACGACGGCCTACGTAGAAACGCGTGACAGTGTGCGAAAGTTAAAGAATCTTCCTCTTCTTCCTATTTCATGAATTCACATAGCCACGCGCTGCAACGCTATCGCTCGTAAGTATCTCTGGATATTTTGATTGATCTGTATATAATGATAGTGCTCGAGTTTGATGAATCGAGCCTCGTAGAGGCTGAATTGATTATTTTTTATTAATCCCCGAATCTCATTGTGTTGGATTAAAGAACACAAATGATCTGATATGTTCGTGAATTGATGATACGAGAGGATGACATAGATAATGGTGGATTCTAAAGTGGATTTGAAAAACAATGTTTTTAACATCGTCGTTCTGTGCTTTTTAATTTGCGGAGTTGATCGATAAGAAAATGAAGAATTTACGAAATCGTCACCAAAAATGCATCGTCCTAAACCTATAAAATTGTTAAATTCAAGATAAATTTAAGCGAATTACATATAAATATGAATTACGCTCTGATGATTTTAGTGTAAAATAAATCTTATCAGAAATAAGCGAATGTCCAGATACTATCCAACTTTGAAACGTAGTATATTCGTTCTCTTTCGTGGATGTGCGAGACCTTTTATCCCGAAAAACGATCGACGCGAGATGCCAAAATCCACGTGGATCTACAGGGAAGTCGAAGACGCCCCGAGATCTTTGAGCTACGGATTTGCGCTTTCGAAAGAAGGGTCATTGTCGAAGTAACGAAGAGAAACCACGTTGGACCATGGCGAATCGTGCGAAGAAGATAAATGGCGCGCGAAGCACTTCCGTTTTCCCCGCTTTTAAATACTCGCTTCTACCTGGTATTTCGCTTCTCTTTTCACACAGGAAACTCGATACACGCGCTCGCGTCAAAGCACGTTCGCGAAATTCGGTTTAGCGTGCTGTCGATCGCGATTCGGGGAAAAAGCTGTTGAGCTAATTTTATTTCGGACGTTTCGCAATGGCTCGTGTCTTGCTGGGTCTGTTTCAATATCGGACCACTATAATGAAATAAAAGAAGATTTCAAACGAAAAAAAAGACAGAGACAACCAATCGAAATGAAACCAACAGAGTCGGGGTTCGAATTTCGTGGAAAAATTGCCACTACCATTCTTCGTCGATTGAAATTTATTAAATTTCGATATGTTACACGTGCAACTGCGATGGATTTGCTGTTGTTCTTTGTTTTAAATAATCGATCAAGCTTACACCGTGGCCCAGTAGCTCAGATACGCGCATCATATTCAGTCGTTCATACGGTCCCCATTGTTTCTAATACACTTGATGGAGCAAGAGCACGTTACGTGTACACTCACGTTAATGGTTTGTTACATTTGTGCAACGTTCCAATAATTTTCAATATACTGACTACGCGTACTGACAGCGACAGAATGACTGACAGCGATAGAATGACTGTCATCTACTTACGAAGAGGTACTGTCGATGTTACGAGGGTTATAATTGACGTTATTATACAGGAAGATAGGATGAAAAGACGTAGCAAATTTATAGTTAGGAACAAAAGCCTCGAATGGATTAATAAATGTCAAGAGTAATATAACGTGAGAGTTAATTTGGAAAAGGGGAAATAAATAATTGTCGAACTTTCTGAAGAACGAATCTATTCTGCTAAATTACTTTTAACCGAGTTATAATACCTAGCTTCGTTGAACTTAATATTTATAACTCATAAAGGATTATAAATACGGCTGTTGCAACATATTATTATAATTTAAATTACAACTTATTTTATCATATAGCATATTATTATAGCATATCCTCAAGATAACATTGTCGTAAATAAAAAATGTATATACAAACAACAAACTAAGATTATGTAATCGTAAATTCAAACGTACTTTCTAATAAAAAGAAGAAAGATTTTATTCGTCGCTTTCTCGTGTCGGTCTTTTTTCCATGAAGCTCTACAAAAATATAAAAGCACATTAACTACAGACTTCTTGTATTACACTCAACTAAACAATTTAGGAGTAAACGACTACCTCACATTTACAGGAAACTGTGCATAGAAACTGCGAGAGGGAAGATAAACGACGATGATATTCAAAGAAGAATGTGCAATAATTAATTTTCGTTGTCGGCAAATGGGAAAAGTCGCAGCCGCGGGCAATAAGACGTTATCGCGTTCGTTTTTTCTCTGACGGCCGTTCCATCGTCTCCTAGGAATTCAAAAAGACGGGAACGACGGTAAAAAGGGACTCCATAGAAATCGCCTTATCGTTCATCGTTTACGAACGTCCCCCGGCAGACCGCAAACTGCCGGCCATAACCGCGACGCGGTTGGAACAGTTTTGCGAAAGGTAGACGCGAAACCGAGCATACACTGGCTACTGTTGACGTTTCTTCCGTACACAACGTACGTTACAACAAATATCAATTACCATAAACGACCATCTTTCCCTCGTTATTGGTGCTTCTATGAAGAAAGTTGGTGGCTAGATGTTTACCGAATTTATCTTTATTTTTCTTAATCTATTAAAAGGGTTGAAAGTGATGTAATACGTAAAATACGTGTATTGATTTTGTCAAGGTACAAAAGACAAATATAGTGTTTTTTCAAGGAAAGATATAAATATATTGTTTTCTTAAAGTACTATACTGTAAAGTACTGTATTAAAATAACATTTGACCATAACGGCGAAGGAGACAGAGGAATAAAGAAAATTTTCACCATTTAAAAAGATTGCTTATGCTATAGCTGTAGATATTTCAATTTCTTCAAACTTCGTAAGATCGTAGGATCTATTTTTTATACTCTCAATGTTAAATCACGGAATTGATTGCAAAAATAATACAAATTAAACGCGATAATCCAATGTTGAATTAAACAAAAGTTATATAATTAAGAGTGAAAATTAAAGGAAGATTCAGGTCGTTCTTCGATGAAATTAAATCTTAATTCTCAAGTCTTTTCAACGCGCAACTTACAAAAACGTCAGATAAATTCCTGTACCAATAACTTCCCGAAGCTTTTAAAAGTACAAGTTCTATTTTTTTCTTCGCCACTTGAAGCCTCACGAGCAAAGTCAAAGATGAACCCGTCCCTGAAACAAAATCGTGCATCATCAAACATTCGACGCACGGGTGCAATAAGTACGTCGTTAAAGTGACCATTAGGCGTTCATCGCGATTCATTTTGGGAGAAGAGCTTTAATTACAATTAATACACCGCACGCGACGCGGACGTTCCTCGCGGACTATTAATGAGCCAGGAGGCGACTAATTGGCTTTGAAAGCCATCACGTTCCCAAAGTATCACGCGTACCTTACGTTTATACTTATTAACCTATTAAGCATCAAAGTTGCATTAACGCAATATTTCATTTGCAATTTTTTCAGTTAATTTATTGCTATCGAATTTTATTCATCGACATTGTGTCTATGGAAGGGAATATCAAGAATTCTTTTCATATTACTTTCTTTCTTATCGCTATCTTTTCCATCTAGATCCTACAATTTAAAGAAATTGAAGTGTCTGCAATACTATGACAACTAGATCGTGAATATTAATGCAAAGTCAAATTTTCGTGAATGCAATTGAAGAAATAGAATGATTATATTTTGAACGTTCTATGTATTTCTGTATATTACGTGTACTCTGTGCAGTTCTGCAGCTTTCAATTTTCAACAAGTGCATAAACACTGGCAGTGTAATGGCAAGATTTTGATTCTTAATGGATTAATATTACTCTTTACGCCCTTTTTCCCCTTTCGCGACTGAAACCTCTTTAGGCCAATAATGGACTGGTCCCAGCGGTAAGCGGTTTCCCTAAACGATTCACGCTGTTTGCTGCGAGTATTAGCCGTATTATACGCGGCCTCGTAGGGTCTCATCTGCATGAACATCTGACATACGGCCGATCGAACCGATTGCCACCCCATCTGCCATACTTTTTGCCATCCGCCGCTGTTGCCATCCCTTAAACGCCTCTCGATCACGAGCTGGCTGCATCCAAGATCAGGGCCGTAGACGACCCATCGTCCGCATTCCGGAATTCCACGCGCCTTCTCTTTGCTTCGCATCGGATTTCGGGAACGTCCGCTTGCACACGAGAAGACGATATTCCGCACGAACGTTATGAGACAATCTGCACGCCGCTCGTGGCACGTGCACCACCTTTTTTAACCCCATTCTTGTGCAAGTTTGCGAATTCGAACCGATTCTTTGGAATTTTTCCGATCAATGCTTACCGTTGCTGGTTATATGGTAGCTATATCAAAATATGTATGTCGTGCTTGCTTTTGTAGCGAGAGCCTGGAATTTGGAATTTTAGATTATTTCGTAGGTTTCTCTTACATCTTCGGACATTGTTTTAAGAATCTTCACTTTTACACTGAAAATATTAGGATATTATAAATATTAATGTTCGGCTTGATTCTATTAGACAGGTATATTTTCCTGGTACTTGTACCAGATATTCCAAAAGAAGGACTTTCCTACCATATCGAAAATAATTTCCTGAAACACAGAAGAATATTTACATTTATCCAAGATCGAAGGATCGAAGCTGTACTTTTCATTTATGATACAACAACCTACTGCATGATTCCACCAAGAAGGAATTCCACACGACAAATATCTCATCGCATCACAATACCATTATTATTAGCTTTACGCTTATCCCACTTATTACTTATTTATCCGAACTTTCACTACGAAAACCACCTTTGTTACACAATAACCAACCCAATACACGATCCCACCCAAAAAGAACTCCACGCGACAAATATTTCACCGCAGCACAATAGCAACAAAAACCCTGGACGATATTCATTCTCCAATTTCAAGCACCGTACAAAGGCGAACGATTACAGATCCATGACTCGTCGCCATACAAATCCAAAACGTCTTGTATGTAGCATCGTGGTTCCAGGTGACGAAAGCGCGATCGTCTTGGTCGACCGTTAGCTCGCGTTTGTTCGTCGCGCGGTTATTCATTATCGCTTGTCGCCGCTGTAAGTAGAGCGAAGGGGGATATCCACGGGCACAGCGCATAGAGAAGACACCTTAAAAATAAAGGATGAGCCGCGGAATGGGCATTGTGAATATTCTTTTCAGGCGGGAATTGGCCCCGGAGTCGTCGTCACGACTCGTTTGCCACGAATGTCGTCCAAATGTTGCCGCGTGA
>NT_176736.1:481779-482597 GCF_000188095.3 Bombus impatiens
CGGAGACTTTCTTAAGTCCGCGCGTTTTGTCACGCTTCATACGTATCCCTTGACGAACAAAAGGGTACCACGGTGCCGCGGAATACGCCACCATGCCGTAAGAACGCGACGTTTACCAAAGAAATATTCTCGCATCCATCACATCGTGTGCCAAAGCTACACTTCACAGAAAAATGAGATGAGAGGAAGAGAAAGAGAGGAAAGAAACAAATAGTGGAGGTGGAGCGTCTTTTGGCTCGATGATCCTCATTGTCGCTGGTAATATTTTAACCCATTTCAGACCCATTTCCTCACTATCCCTGTGCGAGGCAAGGTAAGGTTATTTGAGTCAGAAGGATATTTGAGTCACGCTAGGTATATCATCTTCTTTTTAATTCTACAAATATCGTTTAATGAGTTTTTGAAAAAGATCTATATTTGAGAATAGTCTATTTAGTTTGTGATTAGCAACGTGATATATATGATAGACATTTAAATATGTGTTTTCCACGAAGATATAATTCCTGCTTATCAAGAGAAAATATGTTTCTTCGTTGTTGATATTCTCAGTTCCAATCAGCATAATTCAATGGCGTGTACACATTAATTTATTTCTCATTTTTTATATCTTCTCTTGCTGAATCTAAAGTATCACGATATTTCCCCGGTCTTCTGTTATCACGTTACATATTAATGGCGTATCGTAATATATAACAAATTTGATTATCGCAAAAGCAAAGCAAAGTTGAAACATTGGTGACTCAAATAACCCTAGCTTAGCATAATTTCCATCCCTTTCCGTTCTGGAACGAATGTATAGAAATGAGGTTTCGAGTGTT
>NT_176736.1:482798-493441 GCF_000188095.3 Bombus impatiens
AGGAACACACGTGGGAATCGCGTGGTTAAATAGCCGGTGAAGAATGTGCCGTTACGAAACGTTTGTTGTCCCACGAATAACGCCATCCTTTCTTCGGTATTTTTCTTCTGCTTTGAAACGTTAGTAACGAGTTCAATTGGTGAACACGATCGAGCTTAATGAAATGCACGAGAATTCTCGGAGTCAAAGCAAACATTAACTGGACTCCAGTCAGCGTTCAGGCATTTCTTCCAGCTCGTTCGTACTGTGTACTTTTTAAATTAACAATGAACTAAGGATCCTTCCTGCGCTACTTTCTAGTCTCTACTTTAAAATAGTCGTCCAAATCGTCGGCTGAGTCTTCCAAATTTTCCATTACGTATATCCTTGTTCGAAAGTTTTAGGATAGTTGAAGACTGGGCAGAGTTAAATGACATCTAAAGTGTATTATCAATTCTACTAAAGAACACATTCAATTTAAAGTTCGTGATCCACGTCAAGTAACGAAGATTCATAACATAAAATAATGGATAAGAAGAATAGGCAGAATTCAAAATAGGATTCAGGAAATGGTTATTCCTTTTTCGTCAGGATTTTTTGCATTTCTGATATCAGATACAAAAAACGAACACTTTCGCAACGTTTCATAGAAAAGAAATATTAAAAATTAAATTTATGATGTAAAATTTGCGGTATTATATTGAGATACTTGACAAAACATTTATTATGCGAGAATACAATATTTATTAAACATTACGTGCATCGTTGTACTACTTTCCCGATTGTTTTTTGTTACGTTTCAGTTACAGGCCGTCTGACTCATCGATGACCCACATACTTACCTATACCGTTTATCTCTCATTCTTGTTAGACATTACCAAACGGTTTTCAGCGCAATTCCTTATCACACGTTCTACATACTTTTCTACGCTTACGAAAATAGATGTGGGCTTTATATTTTGCGTGATAAGATATTTATTACGTGTCTCTGAAGAAAAAAAAATGTAGAAGTTTATAAATTACAAATATCGTGCCGTAACAAACGAGATCAATCGTTCTCAAGAGTATAAAACGGTTTCATAGGTTGCTTATGTAGGAGACTTTTATCTGGCAGCATCAGCAGATAATTGTCCCTAATGGTTGAAGCACAACGCGTTATGCTGCTGGATCTCAAGCAGCGTTCACAAATGTTAAACAAGTAACAACCCTTCACGATGAAGCACGCCCTAGTCTGCTGTCCCTTTTCTCCCCCTGGCCCTTCAATTTAATCAGCCTCATTCAGTCTACCGCGAAACAACCTGCCACATGGTGGCCATTGTACCGTGTACTGGTTATTATTAACGGCACACTCAGTGTGGATCGTTTCGTCAGTCTCTCCTGCCTGCTCCTCTTCCTCACTTGTTCCTTCTTCATCCTTTTTGTCTAGCGCGCTATCACCACCGTGAATAAACATCGAAACCGCCATATGCACTCTTGTGCCTTCTTTGTCGTTGCATTAGTGCCATTTACCCACCCCATGCAGTGTCGCGTGACTAAAATTTGTCAGAGAGTTCATCGCGCGTTTTTCCACCCCATATACGGTGACACGCGTCCGGTTTTAAAAACTGCAAATGTTTATTTTATCATATATAATATATTGAAAGCGACGGACAAGTGTTGTTCCAATATGGCTCTCGTGTCGTCGTTTGGTTATATTTTAATAACTCGAAATACGTGCTTTAGTTAATCGTTGTAACACGATGGAGAGAGAGAGAGAGAGAGAGAGAGAGAGAGAGAGAGGTTGTTTGGCCATTTTATCGAGCAGCGAAAAATGGTTACAATGTAATTTCATTTCGTGCACTTTCGCAGCGTTTTCGGTCATTGCGATGTTACGAGCTTCGAATTTATTGGGAAGAATAATGGTTGAATGAGGGTATTATGTAAAATGAAAGATCTGTCTTCAAACGTTTAATTTAGCGATTTTACGCGTTATCGGGAAATATTTGTAATGACAATGGATATTTTGTGGTAATAAATTCTGGCCATGATAAATTATAATATAAGTAATGTAGTGAATTTTACGTTGGTTGGTATGGACGCGACGTAACAAAATTTTATTAAAGCTCGATTTAGAGTTGTGTCTTTTCATCTTTTACATATTTCGTATATATTGTATTATTAATAGGGCCGATACAGACGAGTAATTTCTCAACGATAACGTTACGCAATTCTACAGGATTATATTTTTAATAATACAATATGTACGAGCGTGCGAACTCGTTATTTCAAAATGTACAGATAAATGTCGCCGTCAGAAGATCGAACTGTGCAGCGTCTACGTTGCAAAATTGCAACAATATTACATTGCTCGTTTACACCGAAACCTAGAGATATAAACCTGGCAAATTACAAGCGATCGCTGTAAAGTTGCAACTTTCTTCGATACTTCGCGCCAAGTCTAAGACTTGGAATTTCTAACATTTTTCCAACAGTGGATTTTACCGCGTTTTCTTCGCCACGCCGCGAAAAATTCCCGATAGATGAATACTTGATCCAACAGATCCAGGAGAACATGAAATATTCACAGCGAAATACCCGCACATCGATGTCAATATACATACAAATTTCGTCGTCATTGTTACTGCAAATATCTCACGTTCAGCTGCAGAATCCTTCGCTTAAATAAAAATTGTTCGTACAGCGTGACACGTGAAACTGTCGGTTGCATAATCGGTACAAGTTCCTTTCTTCTGTTTGGAATATTTTAACCAAAGGTATATAGCTGTACACGAATAGTTCTTTCAAAGGTTTCTCTACTGGGATCTAGCATGGCGGCATTCCGGAACTCTGTCCCATCAAATTTAATGGCCGCAATGGAGGACACGGCACTTGTAAAATAAATTACACTGCTTTTTTTTCCTCGGCGGTCGTTGCGTCTTAATGTTACAATAAACGTCCGCACGGTGACTGATTGATACTCACAATAGAAACTGGCTGCTAGTTCGAAATGATCGATATCATCTTGCGCGGTCAATGTAAACGCGGTTTACAACCGATGCCAGGACGAGGACCATTTTTTAACGTTCTTCAACGCTATCGGCTGTAGTTCGATGGAAAATTACATGGATTTGAAATATTTTATAGTCGTTCTCTCACGGTTGAAATACTGTTGCCCATGACAAACTTTAAGAAAGAAATGATTTATTTCGTGCTTATACGGGAAAAGGAAAAAAAATTAAAAATAGTGACTGAATTGGAAGTAAAAAGGGAAGAGGTGAAGTTTCACGAAGCTTAGAATATTTCATTTATCGATCAACTATGACGACGAGAGAATCGCTGCTTCGACAAACTAGTATTTCAGGAAGTATAATGAAATCCAATAGCTCTTTGCGAAACCCTTTAATTGTAATTGGTAGGTTGTATTGGAAAGAATAAGAAGAACAAAGTTTTAATGTTTGATATAAGTATTTTTTAACGTAACGATGCCCTAAAATGGATATTCTCCATAATGAAGATTATAATTCCGAAAAATTATTGCCATAAAAAATACAATAGAATCGAATTCCATATACATATTTTTCAGGCTGATCGATTTTTCCTGCTTGACGTCTTTATAAGGTAGAATATCATCTATCAGGATCCAGTTAGAGGCGATTCTCTTCGAAAAACTCTTTCCGATTGCCATGGTAAATTCATTATCGCGATCGAAAGTGGCGAAGCGATTAAAGGATAGTTTACCCGAGACCGATACGAAGACAAATCGAAGCGAATCGAGCGTCAGGCGTCGGTCGTTAATCATCGCAACTGCCATAGTCATCTTCATCATTATCATTATTGTTAGCTGCCACGAGTAAAACCGATGGACTCGTCGATTTTGACTGATGCATTCTATCATATTCAATATTCAATCGTGAATTAAATCGATCTCATAATCGTACTCGTTAAGCTCTTTCACCGGCGTTGCGGATCTATATGGGATCACAATGATGATCGAATTTTCGTACTCGGGGCACCGTTCTTCGTTCTAATAATTCTTTTTTTATCTTTTGATAATTCCATGTCCGGGCATGATTTGAAATAGAGAGAACTATTTCGCGCGGCAAGCAACATTTAATGTTTGGAGTGTCGTTTTTTATTGTTAAATATACCATAAATAGTAGAAAATTAGTAGCACTCTTTCAAAGGGTTATATTGATATTATTATCATTACCTTTTTATTTTTTGTTGTTTATGTTATATTTGTATAACATATTTATAAAATTATATTTGTGAAAACGTTTTATGGTGTAATAGCAGATAGAAGAAAATATAAAATGGATACAGTATGATTTTAGTAATTCTTGCACCAAACATTTTTCTAACATATTATTAATAATCATCTATTCCATTAAATATAAATTCATTTTGTAAAATTATGGAGTCTTTCTATATTTCCTACGCTGCAAACTTTCTTTCATCCGCTCGTGGAAATCTTTAAATACTTTGATGAGCCGCTGCATGTTAAAACTGCTTTTCATTTATGTCAAATTTTACACGAAACGAATTATACTTATAGCTAAGATATAGCGCCTATACATGATCATGCGTTACATGTAGACTGTGTTACTCTCGTGACTGGTGGATCGCTTCTTTCTTCCCCCTTTTTCTTGTTTCCTTTTTTGCTCTCTGTTCGGCGTGCAACCTTCGGCATATGCAATTTCGAGAAACTTGAACACTCGCGTGCACGTGCCCTCAAAGTTCACGTGTGCACGTCAGATTGGAGGCGTTCGATTGCCTGGCCGGGAATCAAGTTGAAAGCGGAGCCCTTGTTGCGTTTTAACCCCTTAATGGATAGGAACATGATGGTTTGTTACGTTGTTTGCTATACGGATGGATACACGAAGCCGGATTTTTGGCTCTCTTTCGTGAAGCACGTAGTGAGTGGATGTTGTTTGTTACTATTAGTTGATAAAATGTAGCTCTCCGATGAGTAGTATATTTTAGTTTTCAAATGTTTTGTGCTATTTTTTATTAGCGAAGTTCGTTATTGTTGAGGATAATTCTTTTCATTGTACATTATACGCGGAAATAGATAGAATGAAAAACAACAAATGAAAAGTGCTCGTCAAAAATAACTCTTTTGATTTGAAATTATGCATGAATATGGAATTGCCAAATGATAAAAGGAATGTCATTGTCTGGGAAAAGTGGATTAAGTCGCGTTATTTTCATACAAAAGCAATGGAGTTCGTGGTTTCTATGTCGAACCTAGACATTCTATCGGAATTAGTTATTGCACTGAATATTTCGCGATCAGATCTATTCTCAGTGAGGTTCGTAAGGGAATTATTATTTGTTAATAATAAATATAACGAGGTCAGACCCTTTTTGTTCCCAACGCATCAAAGATTATCGTCCTGAATATTTTACGATACTGTCTAGACATTATGTTTATCTTGCGGATGTTTGCATCTTTAAATTTTCCCAATTGCACAAACATCTACTATCTAATTATAACCTAATAATCTTTTAAACGTATTTCCAATTGATAAAAATTATTATAAAATATTTCATCGACAAAATTAACTTTCACAGAAAAAGACAGTATCCGTGTCATATCTAGCGTTGGAGACTGCAAGTGAACAGTTAAAAGGCGCGCTAAATATGGTCTCGAACAACCCTTGAGGCTTAAAGGAATCGTTGATACGTCGCATAAATCGTTTGGGTATCTGGTTGACACGCATCCGCGGATAAAATAGCGTTTCTCCCAGGTAGTTGGGTTGGAAAGGGGACGACAGGGTGGGCCTAAGCCTCTTGTCAGGGTTGCCTATAAGGACGAAAGGCACGGGGCTTGTTCTATAACTACTTTGACACGTTCCCCGGCGCTGTTGTCAGTGAGTTTCGCCTTAAAGAACCGCGGGATGTCGTGTAGCTCGCAGCGGTACATCGACGTCCCGCGGCTCTTTCAATCGAAACACTTGGAAACACTTTAAAACTGTCCTGTACCGCCATCCAAAAGAACTTTCAGGCCTCGAGTCGCATTTCGCGCCGCGTGATGGATTGGATTTATGCGAATAACGAAAAAACGCGAACGATCTCTGGGACTTCTTCGATCCTTATCGAGTCTCTATGTCGAGTCGATCGATCAATGTAAAAACTCGGGAGGGAGAAAAAGGTTCGTGCACTTCGTTCCACTTTATGCAGATGCATTACGATGTTGTTCATAAGCGACGATCACAGGAAGAAAACGTGATAGCTACATTTTTGTTGATCTGCTGATTCCAATGTCACTTTATGATTAATCAGGAGAATTTTAATATGACGCAATTAAGAATAAAGATATCCTGTTAGGGACGAAGGTATAAGTCTTTTAAAAATAGTTGATTAATCGACGAAATTTTATCGAAGACGAAGATGCATGTAATTATTAAGGCTAAGAATATTTTAATATCTTCAGTGTTGTAATGGCAATTTTGAAGGGGATGAGAAAATATATGTTTAGCTGCACAACTAAATATAAAGATAATTTTGCTACTTGAATAATTTTGGTAATTAACCACGAATTCTTCGTAATCCATGATTCCGAAAAAAAATCATTCTTAGAAGGTTTCGATAATTTCTTAATAATGTTTTAGGTTTATCTAATTGTTTCACACGTGTCCAAATACTTATAAACGGGGGTGTACTTACATAATTCGTTCTGAGAAGCAAGTTTTGACGAGGATCGTGTTTTTCGATGTTTAAAGGTCGCGTTATTTTGTTCGATCGAAACGAACGCGGGTGCAAACTTTCTGAATGCGTAGAAGGATTAATTAGCTTGCCATATTTAAGGTCAGGGGTCGTGCAATTCGTTTCGGTTTAAAGTGAAACGTCGCGTGAACGTAAGTGTTGTTTTAACGGAAAAAAATACTGTGGAAAGTTATTAAATGTCAGAATTTTTTTTTAGAATTTAAACCCTTGTTTTGGCTATTTATGTGTTAACAGGAATTTTTGAAGGATATTTTAAAATCCTCCCACTATTATTGTAGTTAGAAGGATAATAAAATTGAAATGAGAAACGTCAAACACAAGAAATTTTTTTCAACAATAAAAGCACGCTAGAATTGAATAAAACAAAATTGAAAGAACGTAGCAAGGTCAAATGTAGAAAATGTATGTTCAAAAATTAATGAACTTTCGATTCTTATTAAAAGAATTAATCAAGCACGAAAAAATATAGGGAAAGCGTCACGTACATGGTTTTACGTAGTTGTGAACGGTACTTAAAAATTTGTGGTCGCTTTCTCCCTCGTTGTTGCATTTTTTCCCACGAAAGATCGGAAACAATTTCACGATGATGAAGTAATTAGCGATGGTATCGCGTAGTTTAGCTGTTGGAAACACGTGCATCGTGCCCGTATAACGATGAATCTACTTTATTACGTACTGGGAGTGGTTCAGATAAACCACTAGGAAATATTACGTCGCATTATCGATGTAACCGCGTTCAGAGCTGTTTTATCGTTCATTACGCAATGTCCAGTCGGTGAGTAGATTACCGGGAGAGTCGTTCTAATGAATTTCATCGACGTCTCGCCCGGTAGTTATCGCGATTCCCAGTGTACGTTTTCCGATAGTGTTTGTTACCCGATCGAAAATAACCTCGCGATAAACTCTGTGAAACGCAAGTTTAATTATTTTAAGCGAGCTGCGCGTTTAATGCGGAAACCTTTGATACGAATATGTGTTTATGAAATAACAGTGAGATCGCGTTTTATCCGACGCGATACAATTAATTTTAATTGCCGTTAGAGATTCGAAAGTGGATGTACGTAAAGCATTGACGAATTCGCTGCTGTTGACGTATATCTATATATGTGGATGCACCGCAGAAATGGAAATTTTCATAATAAAAATTCAACAAACGCGACTGCCAAGCAGGAGGATCGATACGTTATCAGTACAATAAAGACTCCATATTTCTCTCCATTTACTTTATCATCCATTATTCACGCGACTGGACCCCCGTTTGTTTCAAAACGTTATCTTCAACGATAACTTCTCCTATAAACCATCTCTAGATATTCTTTTATCTTACCGTTCTCGTCACTGACTGAATCTCCTCTAAAGAATCTTCTCCAAAGATACGAATCAGTAGTATAACATTCCCGTTGACATTGCAGATTGCGAGGATTCGCCGAGTGTCGGATTAATGGTATCTCGACGGGGTGCAACAATGCTGTGCGCCCCCGGAAATATCGGGCTCCGTTTTGATTCGTGGACACCGATCCCTTCGTGCTACACCCCGTTGGGAACGATCCAATGTAAATCCACGCGCGTGTACCTACAAATGTATATTGGCGAAGAGAGAAATAGAGAGAGAGAGAGAGAGAGAGAGAGAGAGAGATTTAAGGCGACTCATTGTCGAGAAGGGTCCACCGAAATTCTCGCCAAGAAAACGCCTCTCCCTGACGCCTGTTTCCTTCGATTTCCTCGCCCAAAGCCACGTAACCGTAAAATGGCCGATCTCCTCAATACACCAGACAGATATGCACGTTTTATTCGTTCGACAAACCTTCAGAAAGCTGTATAAAGTTCGAGAAGGTTATAGAAGATGCGATACGTTTCAGTCATGTTAACAAAGGTTTATATTCAGCTCGTGAATGTATTTATTTGAACAGTTACCATAGAAAATCTGTATATACATATATGTTGTGTCAGTTGTATAAAACATTTTCAAGTTCCACTATAACAAGACACGATTGTGGTAATTATATTGGTAAAAGTTACACCCAATCTGGGAATATGCATAGAAGTTACAGGATATTTACTGCAAACATACTTTAGTAAGAAATTAGTGCGCAACGTGAATAGCTATTTTAAACGCATAAATGTTTAAAGATAACGTCACTAAAAATATCGAGGTTTATTGGTACAACGAATAATTGATTGCTTAAATACTGTAATGATCTCCGTGAAATATATATCTGTACTAAATATCTCGTAGCTTCTATGTACATTTTCAGGCTTGTTTTAAATCGTACCAGTGCGATCATGATAGCGAAATCCCGTTACTGTGGCAATGAAATTTCAGAATATTTTCACAAAAAAGCTTGTACAACTGCTGGAATGATTTCATAAGCAACTGTACGTAGATTCTTGGTTGAACGTCGAAGAGAAGAGTTTAGGGAACGCTCAGTGAGCGTTTAGGGTATACGTCTTCGATAAACCTTAGCAAGTTACGTTACGAAGTCGAAGTCGATCGAGTTCGCTCGTTGCCGGACGAACTTCTGTGTCGAATAGCTTCGGAATAGCCGATAGATATTTACCTCCGGGCGTCCCAAGTATTCACGAAATTACACCGAAACTCCCCGGATATCCCGGGCTTCGCGTGATCCATGAACGACGCCGGGAATTCGATCGGCTCGCTGCTAGGGAAATTCATGGCTTTCCACGCGAATTAGACGCTACCTTACCCATGTACAAGTTCTGTCGAACCTGCACCTAAATAACATCCCAACGATCGAATCTTCTCCCTCTCTTTCTGGTTCATCTGGTAGCCTAAATATTTGTCCTGCCGAGAAATATTCTCGATTCTCGTGTTTGGTTCCTGGTAGACTTTTAGGAGCGGCCTGGTGGAACCCTAAGTTCGACCTGGTGAAACGATCCGTGTCGAATAAATACTGGCTCGTTAGCGAAAACGTCGATGGAACAGACGAGGCTGTTCCAACAAGTTCTCACGATGCCCGGCCAATTTAGAGGCAAGCGATTCGAAAATATTTCCTTTGGAATTTTCGACACTCGATTCGTTCAGGAATTTAGAATTTCTTCAAAATCCACGGTCCTTGGTATTATGTCAGAGCTGGCAAATCGGCGTGTTTCGTACTTTTACAGTTTTGGAGGTATACTTTTATTTTATACTGACCATTTACAATACCGCGTAACATAGAAGTCACATATTAAAACATTTACCCGTTATATTTATTGAAGAATTCCAGCAAATTTTACGGTATTTGATATTTCACGTTACAAGGCACGTGTGTTCATTCTTTTCCAACTTTATTTTCTTCGTCTATTACTATTTCACTATTTCATTTTATTATTACCAGTGCACCAGCCAAACCATTTATTTTCATTTGTTCCGTCATTTATTCTTTAAATTATTTTACGGATCTATCTCGACGCTTTCAAGTTCATCGTGTCTGTCGTTATCGGTTTATTCTACGTACCATTGTAATACTTTAAACACACGTATCTAAAAAACAAAGTTTCACTGCGAGAAACCTTACTAGAGCCTTACTGTACTCTACAAATACATACTTCTAAATTATTAAACTTGTTTCAACAATGTCTTGCCCCTATTAATCTCGATTTTCTTTCACCCTTCTTACTAGGCAACAATACATGCTCCAATTTTTATATGTACAATATTCTCAATCAATAACAAAAATTCCTACATCCTATCTGCATAATTATCCCAAAGAAGTTACTATTACTTCAACCAAGCTGCACGAACCTTTCCAATCTCATTCCACCGAACAGACTACAATCTCCCACCTGTGCCAACTCCGGAGACTCGCGTTGGACCGATTCCTGGCGATTAGACGACGGCGGACGAGTCGTCGTGCGGTATTCAGAAGGCACGCGTTTATTCGCGTGTAGCCCAGTGCACGCAACATTGACGGTGATGAAACGAAGCACACAGGGGCGGTCTGCAGGCGGTCTTT
>NT_176736.1:493985-505491 GCF_000188095.3 Bombus impatiens
ACGAAAGCTCCGCCTGCGACTCGATGCTACAGTACATGCACTGAGAAACGTCAACGTTCTCTTACAAGCCACGGAGAGGGCCGATCGTCCCTGTGTTCTCTCTCCGCATCTGCCGACACGTTTCAGGTATCCCGGTACGCGATCGGACCGTGCAGGACACCAGACGCGTTGCCAGGGCCATTCGCCACGTGTCGCGAGACCGGCTCATTGGTATGCGGCATACGCGCGATCGTAAGGCGCGCGAGAATTTGATCAGCCGCGATCTTTTGATGTCTGGAACCGTGACTGTCGATCTGGCGTCTCACGATGGAATCTTCCTGGTCACGATGTCGATCCTCGAGAACAGGAATCGACGTGTAAGGCTGCAGTCACATGGGCGTTGCGGCGACGTCCGTTGTAGAAATATATCGTCGTATTACATTGAAGAGACGCACGTCTATAACGTATAGGCTCCGATATACGACGGTATATTTCTACAACGGACGTCATGCAACGGACGTCGTTTCGATGCTCGTACGACCCCAGCCTATGAATGATGTTCGTGAAAAATGTCTTTCTTACGTCAAAGTTTCGTAATTATGCAGAGAAAGACATCATCGATTTCATTTATTTATCTTCGTACTTCAGTCCTTTTAAATTCATTTATACATAGAACCACTCTACGCGGTGTTAGTTTTCAAAATAGCAAAAGTCCCTATATTTGGTACATTGTATGTCGAATTTTTTCTCATGCGATTCCACATAAATTGTAACTTCTCTTTTTATTTATTACCTAACCAAGTCTGTTATATGACACCAACTCAAGCTCCCCAAAAGTACCTTTCCGTGTATCTCGGAAGGAGATCAAAGTCGAAGGACGGTTACATGTATAAGTGAAATCATTCAGAATAATTTACAACATATAATACATTATATAATTCATGTTTACTAGTGAGTATACCCCAGTATGAACAGGTGAATGGGGTGGGTGTTCTATGATAGGGTGGCTGCTCTTGGGACAATGGGAATAAGATATTGTTTTGGGAGTATTGTACGTTGTTATCTAAGCGTGCTTGTTTTATCGATGAACGTATTATTGAGTATTGTTGCTGGTATGGGACGATTTGGATTATTTAATGTTGTTTGGGGCAACTGGTCTTAGGTGGTTTTGGAGGAAGAATGTGTCAATATACGCTACGATAAATTTATTAATTCGCAGAATATACATAGAATCGTTAGATATAGAGAAAGAATAGTCATTATTAGATCGCTATATTTGTTCATCATAATTTATGAAGTTACTATTTTAAATACGTTCTGAAGGAATACTGACTATTAAATTTTATCTCTTTACTACAGACACACTAGTAAATTAAAGATTTTCCAAAAATTCCTATTTCTCTCGACCCATGCTCTCAATTTTACCTTCCCTTCAATTATGTTCGAACGTACCAGCGGATTACCAGGAATGTTTGTCACACAGTAGAACCGAGAGCGTGACGATCCCGTGACTTTCTACCGGATAGGATCGGCCTCTATGCTAATGCAGCACGGCGCATCATGGCACGATACAGTTTTCCTCCTTAACCCTTGGTTGACCCGCGAGTGAAAGTGCAGACGATGCCCGTTGACCGTACGTTCTCCTCGCAGTACGTCCGATCGATCGATCCCGTAACCGAGACGGAAATCCTTACGAGCTAGGCGACCCACGGAATGGCCGATAGACGACTTCCGTGGACGGATAGTATCGCCAACAACACACAGCCAGTTTGGTGTCCCATTGAAAAGAACTCTGACCTCCCTTCGCCCCTCGCCAAAGCGGATTTCATCCTGAACGTTTCGTATTCGACGAGATTCGGCTGGGAAAGCGAACCGTACAGAAGGAAGGATTAGATTTTCCATGGAAAATATCGATGTTTGAGGTTGACGCAAGATATTAAAGAGGATGTATCGAGTATTATTACGCGAGACTCTTGTAGTCGAGCTTCGCTGTGACTCGAATGAATTTTATCGATGAAACCTTCACGGCACGGTTTTTTGAATTCTTAGGGTGGACCTCCTTGCATAAAATGGGCCTTATTCTTATGGAGATGAATGCGGTGTACTTGTGGTAGGTGTTGAGTACACTTTGATAAACGGAATATTGTATGATCCTATTTTTAGGAAGCATATGGCGTGTTAAAGATATTTTATGTTCATTTTGAGTTCGAATATCATGTGACCCAATCTGGATATCTTAGAAAACCTGGTAAATGTTATGGTGAACGATGTTATGAATTTCGACCTAAAGATGTTTTATGGATAATTCTTGGTGCAATGATTATGTTATTAGGATATATTTATTTTTCTAGTTTAACAAAATAGGTAAGTATGTCAGAGTACGTGTAGTTGGAAAAGTTTGTTGTAGAATAACCTCGTCCTAGTTTGCAAGACGTTCGTAGAACGTTACCTTTAGACTTTGATTTCCAAAAATGTATTTCATTTATATAATTAATTAATATTAATTTAATTTATATAATTAAACCCAGGCTCAACTTAGATTTACTAACACAGATTGTACTACACGCGAAATAAATGTACAAAGGACTGCAAGAACTTACATATTTAATAATTTCATGCATTACTGAATTATAATATCCTGTATTGCATAAATTTAATTTATCCAGTTAGACCTATTGTTGGACTTAATTTATATTTAATTACACAAGGAATCTCTAGAAAACGGACCTTCGTAGAATTGGAAGAATTTATTTAATTTGATGTATTCCTGTATCGTTGTATCCTAGCATTACGTGAATTTAATTTATATAATTAGGCCTATTATTGAATTTAATTTACATTTAACTACATATTCAGAATTTACAGAGTACGTATTTTCGAAGGGTTCAAAGAATTTATTTCGTTCGACGTATACCGAGGGCGTTGTATCTTGCGTTAGTTGGCTTGTTAGCGGTTAGTGATGAAGTCCTGCCTTCGGAGTGCGGCATCTCCAATGCCCAGCCGCCATAACGAGTAACGATTTATGCGTTAATATATCCTGGCTGTTGTACGGGCAGGGGCAAACTGCTTTTCGAAACCGATTTTTCTTTCATTCGACAAAGAATATATCGTGAAACTTCGTAAGGCAAGAAATCGTGACTGTTCGAATAAGAATATATGCCATACGTGAATAACATCGCTGTCTGAAATAGCTGTAAATCCAACTTGAAACTTTAAACATCGCTGGCTTATCTATATAACTATGCTGAGATGGAGTTATTTAAATTGCAAAAAGTAAGATGTTTGAGCCAGACTAAGCAATTTGTCTCGTAATTCGTCAAATTCGCTTATGATGCGATAATAATAATTTTGAAGCGATCGACGAAGACCAAAGACAGAAAAGACGATAATGTAATTATGATAGTCATTTCTTATTACGGTGCTCGTGAAATTTTAAAACGTTCTATATAATACCTGAAAATTTTCTTGATAGGTAATAAGCGTTGAAACACTTTTGTGAGTCATATGTGTAGAATATACATAATATTTTCTTATTATTTTGTTATTATTAGATCGCGGATTTTTATGCAATTTTATATTTTTATGAAGAGAATTAAACCTACGTAGTTATTTATTTCGCTTACTAAATATCATGACGAGTATTTCACTTTTGATATTTTATATGTCTTAGTATATTATACGTTTCCCATAGCTTTTTGTATAACAACTTCCATTATTGTGTGCAAAATTCAAGGTTGGATTTTAAGGTATTGCAGTAGATTCGTGTGTCCGTAACACGTTGATAAAATCAACCTGTTAAACGATTCTCGCGTACGCTGTTTCCCCGAATCAATCGGTTGGACAAGTTGCAGAGTGAAATTGATTCTGTTATCGAGTTTGCCTGGGTGGAATCGGCTGACTGATGTGTTTTGAAATTCGGGCATTACGAGGATAGATCTAGGTGTCTAAGTTACTGCTATCTCAAGCTGTACATCTTCTGTTCAAGTTTCAGGAAGTTCGATATACTGTAATGCGTTTTCGATTCTACGCGATTAGCCAAGCACTTACGTGGTTGAGTAGTTATCGTGGTTTCAAATTGTATTTAGTTGACTTCAGAGACATCATACGCTGTGCTTCGAGCGCAAAACGAAGCAAACATGGTGTGAAATTGGGGCGAAGGAATTTTTGGAGTTTTAGAATATTAACCCTTGCATCGATTTTCACAGATCTTTAATCCTCCAGACTTTTTATTCTCGAAACAAATATTATTTTTCGTAGAGGATTTTTAATTTACTAGCATCGTAATCTCCGCAGTACTATACTCTAATTATCATGCAGAAATGGGTATCGCAACGAAGAAATACAATACTGTGATACTGTACAAAACTATGTACTCTTTCCAAAAAAAATACAGAATTTCAAAAAAACAACAAAAAAAAAAAACAAAAAAAATACAAAATTCACAATACAGTATTCTGCACTTTCTTTTAATTGGAAACAGACCGATAAAGAATGAAATAATTATAACAATAGAGATTATAATCTTCACAAATGACACGAAGCTTAATCACGTAACAATTATATTGAATTTTTTGTGCACTTGTTACATCATCCGTTGATACATGTTTCAAAGGCTGTCTTAATGACACGAATGACAATTAATCCGCCAAACGTTTGACGAGATTGATCAAGTATTCCAATTGGCACACAGAGTGGTTAATCTTTGACCACGAAGAAGTGATATCAGTTTGACAACATGTAAATACGTAATGAAGTGTGGAAACCCCTAGCGTTCGAAACTGTAAACGCCTCCATTCGTCATTGTGCGCTCACTCTGCGGCTCCGAATTTATAATCCCACATGTTCATCCGGTATACTTCGCGTGATTCATCGCCTTACGTATATACATACGTGTCCGTGACAGATGAGTAACCATCTCTTCGAACGAATGTAACGAAACTATTAAATCGTCTGTTGTTTCTGATACGATGTATCTTGAATATATTGTACATATCGATAAAGCGTAGGAAGAGCTCCAATCCCTAGAACTTCCAAGTTAGAATCGCGATATGTTAATCGAGAGAATAGAGAGAGAGGGAGAGAGAGAGAGTGAGAGAGAGACAGACAGATGGAACGAAAGATTGCTAAATAAGCCATACTGGAATCAAACTGATCAACTTTATTAAAATAAATCGTTTTATTTTTTAGAGATTAAATACTAATTATTTGCAGTAGATCTTTGATTATTCGATCTAATCATGATACACATTGCTTGGATAATCGAATAGCTTTGTTTTCTCGTGAGATACGATTGGTTTCGTGAAGTGTTTTATAAATATTAATTATAATAATTATAATAATAATAATTATAAATATTAATATTCAATAGGGGCAAAAATATTTGTACATAATTGGGCTAAACAATTTTTTTCACTGTCTTGAACATCAGGCATAGTTTTGAAACGTCAGGCATAGTTCGAAGATCGTAGAATGGATGGCGCTAGAAGTATACTTGATCTTTGAAACTACCCGTGAATAGAAAAGACTTTATTAAAAAATAACGAAGAATAATAATGAGGCCATATCAAATTTTCATATAAATATTTTTATTTTGTAGTAGTAAACAGAAGGGACAATGATATTTGACGATCGAAGAACGTCTTAAGGATCGAGGAGCTAGAGTTTCGACTGTGAAGAAGATACCAGACAACTTTTTCTGACGGTGTTCTCAATTCATTCACGTTAGGTTGAATATTGATACATGTTTACATTCGTTAGGTAGGAAAGTTAGTTGGAAGCTACGTGTTGGAACGTGTTAAAGTTTCTGGATCGCGAGAAAAAATATCTACAGCCAAGTGTTAATGATTCTAGATCGTTTTGGATAGAATATAGGAATAAGTGTTAATATTTTTGGTCAGCTTTGCCGACAGATTTTTAAGCGTTGTCGTTTACGAAGTTTAACGTGTAAGTGTAACAAAGCATTAACACCGAGTCGTTATTATCACTGACTCTAGTTTTTAATGAAACTAGTACGAAAACACAAAGCCTGATCTTGTTATACTTTATTTCATAGTATTTATTCTTCGATATTTATTTATTACATTATTTTAAATCCTTAAACGGTTAAAATATTTCACGATCTTTAACAAAATTATGAATATGGAGCAATTTTTTGTTTTTGCAATGTGAAGATATAATAAAGTATTGCTAATACTTATGTTATTTAACTATTGATTAATGCTGTAACATTATTAATGCCGACTATTGTTTTTAATTAGACTGCTATAAAAACATTTTGACTAAATCATTAAACTAACAAAATATTCTTTGGTGTCTAACCTAAATACAGAAAGTCCGGCAACTCTCTGAAAATTTTCAATAAAATTCTCAACATCCCCCAACGTTATCCATCCCAAACCAACAGTTTAACCCTCAAGCTCTCGAGAAGAATAAAATTCAAAGCATGACTTCTCGTCCTTCTGCCGGGAGAATTTCCAAACAAACTTTCAACCAGAAAGACTTGCCTCTTCTCCCATCCTGTGTACCGGAAGCAGAGGACGCGTGTACAAATCAGCGGTAGAGCCCATAGACAACAAATCACAGGGGTTGTCCGGTCGAATGCAAAGGAACACGACGCTGCTCGTCGCTTATTAAGCACCGACAACCCCGGTGAAGGCAAGAAAGGTCCGTGGGTGGGGGAGGGAACCCTCGAAGACGGGGAGAGAAGCCGCTTGATAAATGCGCGCTCGTACGCCTAGGAACCAGTTTCGTGTTTACCTAGTAAGTAGCGTTGTCAGTCAGCTGGTTTGTTGCATCTTCGCAACGAGGCAGCCGCCCGTGGCGTAAAACGCTAGCACGCTTACTCCTTTGTGTATACTTGTTCCTTTCTCTTTGGATACATCTGTGTATGTTACGCAGAGAGAAACAGAAAGAGAGAGTGAGAGAGAGAGTGAGAGAGAGAGAGAGAGTGAATGAGAGAGAGTGAGAGAGAGAGAGTGAGTCGGGCGTTACTACTATAGCGTATATTCGTATTCAACGGGAGGGAATTCAGTGGGGACCGTTGGAGGGATATATACAGAGGGTGGTGGAGGCAAAATTGGCCAGTGGTGGGGAGAGGAGTGGGGGGTTGCTGCACGCCGGCAGTCATGCAGGGTGCGTGACCGTCGATGGAATAGGGATTCGGAGTCGAAGTCAGTTGCTGTCGGACGTTCTTGGAGGAACGTTGTCACGTTCTCCACTCTCCGATTGTACTTCGTACCATTGTGCACACGTAGTTTCTCACGAAGTTCGGTCTTACTTTTAAACGATCTTATTTTTAACCGCAGTCTCCTTTTGAGATAAGTAGTAACCGTGACAACGTATAAAATATACAAGTGATCGAGGAATATCAAAGTTTGTGTCAGTCAGTGGTTATGATCGTTCGGTGTTTATTTTATTCGCAGGTCGAACAACATCGTTATTGGGGATTATCCGTTCTCTTATTTTAGTGTCCTTGTCTCGTCGATCAGTGAAATCTCTGCTACGCGCTATCGACGATATCGTCAAAGATTATCTCGAAAGTTTCCACTGCTGTTTATCGGGAAAGGGGAAAACGGCGTGTAACGCGTATCCGAATCGGCTCGGACAGAAGTGGTGCCGTGACAGAGTGACTATGAGTGCGTGACGACCGGAGTGCAACGTTACGACGATTGGCTTACGCGACTCACGCGACGGAGGCGAGTCAGTTTGCGAGCTGTTGCGAGTAACGACGCGCGTGCGACAATTGCTCGACTATGGAGTCGACACGGCTTCGTTTGGCGATGTTGGGGATCGTCTGGTCGCTGTTTTTCAACGCTGGAACGATACACGGCCGCAGCATCACCAGTCTCGAGGCACCGACCGGCTGCGAGTGGAAAAAGGACGGAGAGGATGGGGAAAAAGCTCTGGCCTGTAGGGTTAGAACTATCGCCAACGTGCCCAGCCTAATTGGCAATCTCTCGGCCATTCAAGTGGACTCGATCAGTTCTTTGGCCTTGGAATGCAGTGACGTGTTGTTCTTCGAGAGCCAGATAGACGGGCCGCACGGTTTCTTCTCCCCTCTGCCTCGTTTGGAGAAGCTTCGCGTGGATTATTGCAAGATCCGATATCTGCCAGGCGGTGTTTTCGCGTCCGCGCACAACTTACGCACGTTGTCCGTGAGAACGCACAACGGAGATTGGTCGGCGATGACTTTAGAGCTACACAGGGATTCTCTTCGTAGCTTAACGTATCTACAGCATTTAGATCTGGCTGATAACAATCTGTGGACACTGCCGTCTGAATTGCTCTGCCCGGTGCAGAGCCTCGCTACATTGAACTTGACGCGCAACAAGTTACAGGACATCGTTTCCCTGGGCTTCTCCGATTTGGTCGAGTCGTGTACGCCTAGTCTCGAGGTGCTCGATCTCAGTAACAACGATCTCAGCACCCTGCATGATCGAGCTCTGAGCAATCTGCGCAGCCTAACGGTGTTGAAGCTGCAGGAGAACGTGATCACAGCCGTGGGTGATCACGCTCTGGCTGGATTGACCGCGCTACACTCGCTCAACATGTCCAGCAACCGTCTGGTAGCATTGCCGCCGGAATTATTCTCACGAACGAAGGAATTAAGGGAGCTGATACTTAGCAATAATTCGCTGGCGGTATTAGCGCCGGGCTTATTAGACAATCTGGTCGAACTGCAGATACTGGATTTAAACAGCAACGAATTGACGAATCGCTGGGTTAACAGAGACACGTTTTCCAGACTCGTTCGACTCGTCATTTTGGATCTGTCTTTTAACGCGCTTACGAGGATCGACGCACACGTGTTCAAGGGTTTATACAGCCTTCAAATTCTAAAACTCGAGCACAACGATATCGAAACACTGGTAGATGGATGTTTCGGCTCCCTGACGAATTTGCACTCATTGACTCTTTCGCACAATCGCATAGCGAGATTCGATCCAGCACATACGATAGGTTTGACCACTCTGAATCAGCTCTTTCTGGATACGAATAAACTCAGAACGCTTCATCGTCACGTGTTCGATAATCTAACCGGCCTGCAGGATCTTTCTCTTCGAGGAAATTATCTAACGGAGATCCCGTACGCGGTTCGCGTGCTCCGCTCGCTGAAGACTCTTGACCTTGGCAAAAACCACGTGTCCAGAATCGACAATGACTCGTTCGACGGGTTGAGCGAACTGTATGGACTACGGCTGGTAGACAACAAACTGGAGAACGTGTCGCGCGAAGCGTTCGCCGCGTTGCCCGCGCTGCAAGTGTTAAATCTGGCGAACAATTACATCCGTCACGTGGAGCAGAGCGCGTTCGCGAACAACCCGGTGTTGCGCGCTATTAGATTGGACGGGAACCAGCTAACCGAGATTCGCGGCGCGTTTACCAGCCTCACGACCCTGGTCTGGCTGAACGTGTCGGACAATAAGTTGCTGTGGTTCGACTACAGTCATCTGCCGAGTAGTATAGAGTGGTTGGACATACACGCGAATCAGATAAGCGAGCTTGGGAATTATTACGCGGTTAGGAATACGCTGCGTATAAAGTTGCTGGACGCGAGTTACAACCAAATCGTCGAGATCGCTGATGCGAACGTGCCTGATAGCGTGGAGACGTTGGTCCTGAACAACAACAAAATACGCTCGATCGTCCCTGGAACTTTTCTTCAGAAGAGGAGCTTGGAGAAAGTCGTATTGTATGAGAACGAGATAAGAAGCCTGGACGTGGCCGCCATAGCGTTGCAGACAGTACCGGAGGATGTAGAATTGCCACAGTTTTATATCGGAAATAATCCTATTCTGTGTAACTGTTCCATGGAATGGTTACCAAGAATCAACGAAATGGCGCGTCTTCGACAGCATCCTCGAGTGATGGACCTCGATTCGGTCACGTGCGAAATGGTTCACGCGCGCGCGACACCGCGAAGGCCTCTACTGTCGTTGAAACCGAAGGACTTCCTCTGTCAATACGTGGCGCATTGTTTCGCCCTGTGCCATTGTTGTGACTTCGACGCGTGCGACTGCGAGATGACCTGCCCGGACAATTGTTCGTGCTATCACGACCACAGCTGGTCGAGCAACGTGGTGGACTGCTCGAACGCCGGTTACAAACACGTTCCTGAAAGGATACCTATGGACGCGACCGAGATCTATCTGGATGGGAACGAGCTCGGCGACTTGGGTAGCCACGTGTTCATCGGAAAACGCAGATTGGAGGTACTGTTCCTGAACAACAGCGGCATATCGGCGATTCATAATTTCACGTTCAACGGTGTGGGTGCGTTGCGCGTCCTTCACCTCGAGGACAATGCGCTACGTGAGCTGCGTGGCTTCGAGTTCGATCAGCTGGAACGCATGTCCGAGCTCTATCTGGATCACAACGCGATCGCGACCGTGGGCAACACGACCTTCAAAAAAATGAAGAATCTCGAGGTGTTAAGATTGGACAGCAATCGAATCGTCAACTTCAGGCCATGGGAAGCATTGCCCAGCGTCGGGGATAGCACGCGGGTCGCTTTGGAGGGTAACGCTTGGAGCTGCGAATGCGGCAGCGCTGCTAAATTGCGCGGCTGGCTAGCCGAGCATCGTGGGGATCCAGAGAAGATGTACTGCCGCGACGGCGCCGAGACTCTGGCGCAGGCTATGAAGCGTTGCGGCGATCCGTCTACAGAGGCCGTCAGCCGTGGCATTCAGGAAATCCCTTTGCTAGGTGGCAACTTTGTGCCGCTTTTAGCGGGCGCCTTGGTGGTTGTGATCGCCATTTGCTTGTTCGTCGCGCTCGCCTTCGCTTTTCGCCAGGACGTGCGTCTCTGGGCGCACGCACGTTACGGTCTCCGCCTTGGAAAAATGACCACGCCGCCGGACGAAGAAAGGGATCGCCTTTACGACGGCTATATAGTCTACAGCGAGAGAGACGAGGATTTTGTCTCCAGATTCTTGGCCGCGGAATTGGAACAGTCTGGCTTGGCTCTTTGTCTTCACTGGCGAGATTTGCCACCGGCCAGGCCGCAAGAAGCTGTACCACCGGCTGCGGCGGCAGCCAGACGCGTCGTTATCATTTTCTCGCCGGTGTTCTTGGCAAATGAATGGCAGCATACGGAATTTCGTGCTGCCTTGAGGACCGCGCTGGAGAACATCAGACCCAGCTCGAGGAAAAGACGCGTGGTCATTCTTCTGGCCACGGAAGCTCCTGCCCGTGATCCCGAATTCCAGCTGCTGCTTCAAACCTGCACGGTCGTCATGTGGGGCGAGAAGAGGTTCTGGGAGAAACTACGGTTCGCCATGCCCGATTCCGTGGGCAAAAGGCGAGACAGCAAGAAGGTGAACGACCGAAATCGCAAACCGGCGCGTTACACCGCCGCGCCGTCCGCTGGCGACGTATGGACCAAGCCTAATGGCGTTTTGGTCGCACCGGTGCACGCACCCACGCCAACGCCCACGCAGTCCACCTATGTCAGCTCGGCGTCCAGCAGAACGGAGGACGAGGACAGCGGCGCGGAACATCAGCATCAGCATCAACATCAGCACGGCGG
>NT_176736.1:505674-522987 GCF_000188095.3 Bombus impatiens
GGCGGTTACAGCGCGTTGCACACCGGAAACGCGCGGCCGGCGAGCCTGTCCTCGAGGGGCAGCCATCTTTACAGCACCATACCGGAACCACCGGTGCCCACTGCACCTCCTGGTGAGGTCTTGACGCATCCAGCCAATCCTCGTACTTATTTCGTCTAGTATAGACGGTCCTCGTCGTCCGTCGCGCGACGATCCACGATTCACCGTGTCAGAGGCTGGACTCTGATGGAGCCTGCGATTGTAAAAAATTCGCTCTAGGAATGGGAATGAGAGTGGAACAAGGAGAGAAAGAAAAATAGGAAATGAAAGGAACAGAGAGAGAATGAGAGAACGTATGTTGCGGTAGGATATTTGTACAGTTTCGTTCGCGATGGACCGACGCGATGGCGTACACGCGACGATTCGCCCGGTGTCGCTCTGTTTGCTCTTCCACTAGAATCGGTTGATTAGGGATCTTCCTCGGGTTTCCGTGTTCCGTGTTACGGAACGAGCGAGGAGGATCGTTTATGCAGGGGTTTCGGGGTCGGGGTTGGACGTCGGTATCGGGAGTATCGCCTCGCGAGAAAGTGTTTTCCATAGGACGCGAGGCAGCCTCGAACCTTTTCGTTTACCTCGACGAGTACGAACGCGAATGTCGATAAAATCAAGAGAGCCAGGTTCCTTTGTAACAGGGAACGCACACGTGATCGAGTCATTATTTTTTCGTACTAGAGGGGAGGAATTCAAAATACAGAATTTTTTCTCTTTACGACGAACATTTTTCGGATATATGTGTATGTGTACGAAGCGAAAAGAGTAAGAGCTTTAGGTGATAAAAAAAAAAAATATGGCAGTCAATGAGGACATAGAATGTAATTATTGTTCTCGTCATTCCTTTAGGGCCTAAGATGAAACAGACACACTGACAAAAAAAAAAGTATTAAATTAAACGCAACCCCAGAGATTCGAAGTAGATTATAGAAATTCTTCTTCGTTGTTGCACGACCACCTCGTTCAGGATTCGTCTTCGCGTGCATCCTTCGATTTCTGAAAGCGAGCGAAGAAAAGGCCAGGCCTCGAAATTCTTCTCGTCATCGGGGCTTTCGTGACGTCGAGAGTTTCGATCACGCTTGAAAAATAACTCTCACCGGCCATGCCGCTTCGTCAGACTAGCATCCACCGATTTCACCGTGCACCTCGATCGATCGCGAGTTTTCACCTTTTTTTCTCACGTACGTTGTTATTTATTTTCCATTCGTTCGCGATTTAGCCGACCAAGTTCTGTGATTTCGTTTGTTTTACGACCCTTCGACGATTGCGATATGATACGTTTTTGTTAAGGATCAATATGTTTTCGTTTTGAAGTATGTGATTTTGTTTTACGAGAAAATTGCGAGATTATGTGTCTCTCAGAGGCTATTACGATGGTTTTTATCGAGAGATATATACTTTTCTCCGAATGATTAGAAGATTCGTAAATTATTAATCGACAAAAGTTCGTGACTTTCTTTTTATTTTTTGACGATACTTTCGTTTCTTTAAAAATCGTAATGTAGTTATTTCAACGTTCTTCGATAACCTTTGCTTTCTACGATTTAACGAACACGAGAGTGGGGAGAATTAAAGCTACTCAAAGATTTCTATTTCTCGTATAAATTTCTCCATGCACGATGTAAAATATAATTCACCCCATTCTCGTGAAAAACACGTAAAACCATCGTGGTAGCTTCGTATTTCTCAAAAGCGATGGATACGCTCGTATTTAGTTCCAGATTAATTTTTATTTCCGAGGACTGTACGTTTACTTCAGCGATCAAGCGTTTTTCTTCCAATACGGTGTATTTTATATTTTTCTCCCTTTCTTCCCGTAAAAGAGCGCTCGGGAACGCGATCGAGTTGGTAGCTACAGGATCATCGAAGCGTTCGAAGCGGCCCGTACACCGATCGGAAATGAAAGAGAGAAAAGACGAGAACGATACGTGTCGTACGTGTCGCGTGTGTGCTCCGTGATCCCGGGGCGTGCTCTTCTTCGTACTAATTGTATATTTTTCCCCCCGTTCTCGGGAGACGGAGTCGGCACACCCCTAGTTCTCATTCCTGTCGTTCGTTCGTCAATTCGTTAGCTAGAGAGAAAGGAATTTAAACGAATGTGTGGGAGCATTAACGAAAGATATCGTCTCTTAGAAGCGCGTGTTCGAAAAAGAATAAAGAGAAGAAAAAGAGAAGTTAGTTGGTACATGGATCGAGGAGGAGATGAGAGAGTGTGAAAATAAAAAAAGAGAAAATAAAAGGGAAAAAGAGGAAAAGACAGGAGACGTCTAGCGAGACACACCTCGTTCCTAAGATTCACGACTGTCTTTTGCGAGAAAAAGCAACGGTCGCCAAACGCTTATTAGTCTGTAAGTGAATACCTCCTGTAAATACTTGTGTATAATCTAACGTTGTAAATAACTTCACGCACACTTCTCGAGCACATCAAAGTGGCCAGGCACTTGTACCTATATATAGGGCTATTAAACTGGTCTCTTAAACGGGAGAAAATTTCTCCACTCTCTTCAAGGAATTTGCGGATTTATTAATTGTATTGTATTGTTGTAAATACGCTCATCGGATCACGCATATATATTATATATATATATGTATATTGTATTCACGATCTGTTACGTGATTATTAAATTAATTGCCACTTTCCATTTCAGCAAAGAACCATGAGAAATAAACACGTTTGTTTTGTAAAAAAAAATATAAGTGAAGGAAGAATATTCTTTTGTTCCCTTGTCACTTCGCCCGTGAGAAACCGTGTTCGGGTCAGTGAACGCGGCTAACTCGAAAGTTTTCCATCGGAGGAAAGCCCCGAACTTTGACGTCCTTCGCGAACTCGTTTTAATTCGTCCGACACTAATAGCTTTCTCCCCTCGTCGAACGTGGCTCCTCTTTTCACCAAGTTGCTCGCCTTCTGATCGCTTTTCTCTATCCCACCCCCTCTTCCCTTTGTCTGATCTTTTTCAGTTTCACTCTTTCTTCTTTCTTCCTCTCTTTTTCTTAACTTGAACATCGAACGTAGAAACTTATTAATATTGGTCGGTGATTGTTCCCTGCGTGAGATGGACGAATACCTAAAGCGCTTATTAATATTCCGCGACTGAATGACGTGGCGGCTACAGTCGTACGATAAATTTTCAGGGTGTATATCGAGCTCCATCGATAATGGTATACCTCTGGCTGCATAAACTCGTTCACACTTTCACCTGGCTGTATCAGCAAGTAGCCAAACCTGATAATGGCCAGTTATTATTCGTCGGGTTTCGAGGGAATTTTTATTAGACACTTCAAGCCTCACCCTGGGGAGGTATATGGTTTTTGTGGATGAGACGTGCGAATATACAACACAGCATTCGCTAAACTTTCACTTTATCGTAGTTTACTATACTTTATTATACATATACATGTACGATAGGGACGCTTGACTATAAAATTCGAAGTAGAACGGTTTAATTCGACTTTTAGAGGTTGCATTTTATCAATTAAAGACCATTATATATATATATATATCATATAATTCGTTTCTGTTTCTTTATCATTGCTTAATACTCTTTCCGTCGCTATTTTTCTCTCCATACGGATCTCACAGTTTTACGAAAGTAGGAAACATCAAAGCATTTATAGCGATATCTTTTCTAAATTATAAAAACCGTCTCTGTGTCTCCGATTTGTAACGAGTTTCTGCAAAATGTCCATTACTCTAATATATACTTTATCTACTTTGACAAAACCAGATATAAATTACTTTGCTCGTGTCATTTAGTAACTTTATGTTTATGTGAATTTTATACTGTTTGGTACTTGATGGTTTAAAATGCGCGATATCTCTTATCGTGATATCTGTGCGCGATTCAGACCAATAGATTATTCGTTACATATTGCGAAGAAGAGTCACTATCTTTCTGTCTACGAAACTGTCTTACTCACAGTTTTCTACTCGAGTTGTTTCCTGCTGGTTCTATTAATACGATCTATATCGAATTCGACGTGAACAGTTGGATTTAATCCGTCTGGATTAAGATTGGATTATACTCGATAAATTGAATTTCTCTCTGATAGTTGAATCTCTAAGTTGAATCACCTGGTGGATATTTTGGGAGCGTTATCGATCATTTACGGCCGTAAGTGTTTGGTTTTCGAGAAAGCATCCTCTCGAGAGGTTTCTTCAGGCTCATACAGGAAATAGATCCTCGACCAAGGCGCGAACACTTGAGAACGTTAGCTGTAGTGGCTCGGGAAAGTACTTGAACACTTGCCATAGAAAACCTTTATGTACGTATCATATGTGTTATGTAAAGACGTATTGAAACTTGATTAGCAGTATACGTGACATAATTATCATGATTGCATTGGTAAAATTTAAAACGAATTTCGACATGTATGTAGAAGTTATAAGATTTTTATTGCAAAAAAAAAAATTAATATATAGTATGAGTAACCGTACTGAATATTGAGGTTTATTAAAAATGAACTATTCTACTATAACTAACTATAACTATTAATGACTGTTCTATGGAATAACGATTGACACTGAGATCGACTTCCATCGAATTATTACAACGAATAATTGATTATACAAGGGTTTTTGCAAACTTTACGAAATAATATTTTTGCGTCAAATATCTTGCAGGGTCTATGTACTTATCCAGATTTGTTTTGAACATTATTAATATAATCATGACAGTCTAGTACATTATAGTGCTGATGAAATTTCTACATTTTTCGTGTATAATACACATACACACATGATATATTTCTAAAAGGCTTGGGAGCATAAGTAGAAAAAATCTGCCGGCTTCCCAAAAAAAGAACCCGCTTTACGCTAGAAACGTTTTGCCGAGGAGGATGATTAATAATGAAAATGATAAATCGCAAAAATCTACATTATTTTTGCAGCATGTTGTACGTGATTAATTATAAGAGCCGCTTACCTTAAGCTGTTATTTCTGTGCTATTCAATAACTAATGGAGTGCGGAGAAATTGAATCATATATCGTCAAACGATAAATCTGTTACGTATGAACGACACGTTATAGTTTCGTAACGAGTTAGCGTGTTCATTTCCAGCCTCTGAATAGGATATTTGCCTGTTCGTACTAAGGTAACAGTTATTACAGAAGCGGACCTTTATCACGATATAAACACTTCGAAATGATTTCCAATCATTGCCTTAAATCTGTTCGAGGTATAATAGCGAAACGTTCCCTATATCGTCATACAACTCATATTCAAATACAGGGTGAGTCACGTAGAGCTTTACGAGCCCGTTTCTTCGAAACAGCTGCGAAGACATACAGATATTAAAGTTGTTGCTTCTTTTTTTGAAATTAAATGAGATACAACGAGGAGTTGGAATGGTAAACAACGTAAGTACCAGAAGTTTTTTCTATTTCAATTCCTCAGTCACTTGGTATGCAACGAACTTTCGGCACAAAGTATCATATTTGAATATTACATTAAATTTCAATCAATTTATTTGGTTGACTGTTCTAGAAAAAAAAATCGTAAAGCTCTTTGCAACTGACTGTGTACACTTTGATTAACACTTTGCATGAAATATGTACTTTCCTCATTTCACCTTTATTAACCCTCGCGATCCAACATGGGCGTAGCATAATAACCCATAAATTTTCAAACTTATGCATGCTCAAACCTTACATAATTTTCTTCCCCCAAATATAATGATTATTTATACGATAAATTATACATCCTCTGGAGCCTTAAATTAATTTACTCGGCAAGAGATTTATCCAAAATTAATACTGCTTCCTGATAATGCGAGTCGTACTAATTACTCGAACGAATTCAAGGAAACCGAAATAAGGTCGATCAGATTGAGCACAGCAGTTGACACGATGGCTCTGAACGTTAATCCGAAGCCAGGCTGGTTGGTTTTTCCCCGCGCCAGTTGTAACTCAAGCCGGGCAACGTTTTCCCACGCGTGCGCTAAATAACGCCGACATTAAGCGAGCAAGACGGCTGGAAGAAAAGGAGGAGAGAAAAAAGAACGAGAAGAAGGAGTACCGTATAGAAAGACGATGCGGAAGAAGCGAACGACACAGAGACTTGCGGCGACGGAGAAATGGCTAAGATAAGCGGAACGCGGAATAATTTATCGCGTTAGCCGTATCGCGGAAAACTGAGACGCTTCTGGGAATAAAATGTTAAATACGGCGCGTACATGCACCCTCGCCAAGAATACCTTTATCACGACGGCCAACTTACCGAACAGACCTTTCCAACACGGCCAGCACAGCGGCCGTGATAACAACGGAAACGCCCATCCCCTCAACCTGCTGGAAATTACAGTCCCGCGAATACCGAGCCACGAAAGTGTTTAACCCTTTGCAGTCTTGTGTCATACTTTCGTATATGGCAACGCGTGATTTCGTAGGGTAAAGGTGTTAGGTTGAGAATTTTAGGGGTTCGTATTTGGGATATTTTTAGAGGAATACGATTAACATTTCTTAGCGTGGACTTTTGACTTAGGAATTTTAGGATTTATTCGGAATTCTTTTCGAACGATTAAAATTTTTTGGGACGAACTCTTAAGTTAGGAATGTTAGGTTCCTATATGGAATTTTTTCAGAGCAGTGTGATTAAAATGTTGCAGCAAGTAACTGTTAGGTTTGGAATGTTTTAATTTATTTGCGATCCTTCTAGGGATGCGATTAACATTTCTCAGAGGAAACTTTTAGATTAGAAATTTTAGCTCCTATTTGGTATTTTTGATGTCTCCGACACTAATTAAATACGAAGCTGTCAACTTTCCTTTCATTCTGAACGATTCGAGATCTATCACTCGTTCTACTCAAAATCAAGTTGAAAGACGCTTAAACTTGTTCCCCTTTATCATAAAACCACCCTTTAACATACTCTTCCTCCAATCTTCATCAGGAACATCACGCATGATCTCTTCTCTCGTCCCAACGAGACTCGACATTATGCGGGCTATATCGCACATATTTAATTCTGTACACCGTATATACGCGATGAGAGACCTACGCAGTCGACTGTTTGACCGCAAAGGGTTGCAACCCCTGCCGCAACCTGAACCAAGAGAAGCTTGAGCTGGGTATCCGGGAATTTCACGCGCGTTACACCGTCAGGTCACGTCCTCGAGCAAGATTCGAGGGCATAAGTTACAGTTGGTTCGTAAGAGGATGGGTTTGGATCGGCTTTTAAAGCGTCGTTTTCTCTCTCTCTCTCTCTCTCTCTCTCTTTCTTTTCCTCTCCATTTTCCACAGGCTGAAAAAAGATGCTATCCCTTCGCTCTTATGAAGGTAATAGTTTTATCAAGAGGCATAAAGATATACAAGCACGTCGCTAGAAAATCCCAAAGCGGCGCGGAATTAAGCGGCGAGGGTGGCGCGCGTGTACTACGCCACGAGTCAAATATTTGAATGGCCGCGGGCCACGAATACTAGAAAAGAGCCGTGGCGAGCACAGGCTAATGACATTATGACTTTAGGATGCTCTCGGGCAAATTACATTTGCCGGGCGGGTTGCGCCGCGCGGCCAGCAAATGGAATAATAATAAGAGCATGCTGATATCGAGCGGAATAGTGGGTCATATAGACGCGTTTAATAATCAAAGTAAGCCGTCCGCGAGGCCCGCCCCCGTTAAGTGGATCGATAATTTAAGGCTTTTCGGCGGCGACGCTGACAAATTCAAGCGTTACCTTACAGTTTCAAATTCGGACGAATCATTGTTCCACCAATTGTAAGATCAAGATCGTGGTTGGCTTGAACAGACGACTGACAGCTGAATTAATGACGATCCTGACAAACGTTTGGCGACTCTCTTGGTTTGCTGTAGGAATATTATTATGAAATTTGGTGGATTTGTGGTAACAGTAACTATATAAATTCGACCAAATTGTACGAATTAATAGCAAATTAATGGCTAGAAGGAGTATTTGATAATTCGTTATAGAGTTACGAGATCATAAATTTTAAGTATAAAGTTAAAGTTAGTATAAAAGTATATAATTGAAGTATTATCTTCCTATCAAAACTTGCAATAGAAAGGAATTTACTTTTACATTTTTATCTCCTTGTAATTTGCCTGAACTTTATTATCTACCTATTTATTATCAAACAAGGGAAGACTCAATTGGTTTGAATTTAATTAATCGGCGTATAAATATCATAATGAAACACAATGATGTGCAAATATCGCTTGTTAGAATTGAAGAAAGAACGAAGTAGTCCGTACATTCTGTTTCGAAGCACAAATTGCCAGTGTTGGAAGATATGTTGCGTTAACTAGGTTCCAATTAGAAATGGAAATTAGAACGATCGTCAGAGAGACTTTTAATCGTTAGCTCTATAGCACGTACCTATAGCTGGAAAAGAATGCATTCGTGCACGAGTCATGGGAAGATATGAACAATGCCTATGGCATAATTATGAATTAATTGGACTCCGGTAGAACACGTGTAATAATCAATGAAAACTACTTCGTACTAGACGAGTTAATATTTGTTATACGCTACAATTGTAACGTGAAATATTTAGAAGCTCGCATCTGAAAGGCGTAACGACTTTGCAAGATCAAACTACTTAATGTGTTAACTATTGACGATTGCTCTTCTATCAGAATTTTTTTGTATTTACGATTCTACTAGTATTATTAGCGAAACTTTATGCGCCACAAGTTACAAAGTTTTATTATTAACTGGATCATGTTACAGTAGCAAAACGAATGAAGTTTTTATGATAAAGTAAATTTTATAAACTACAGATCATTTAATTAAACTAAATTTGTAAGAGAAAATCTATAATTCGATACTTGTAACTTGCCAATACACTAACGTTATTAGTTGGTAAATTATTCTGCAAGAGAATCCACACTATTGTATTCGACATCGAAATATCGGAGTCTTCGATCGAATTTCACTTAATTATGAACAACGGCAGATTTCACAACTGGTAGTCACTTAACAAAGACGACAGAATAAATGTAACGAAATGAAAAATCTATATCGTATAATCGGAACTAACAATTCTAACCAGACGATTTTTAAATTAATCAAAGTTCACCGATAGTGATTTTGATCGTTTATATGCAACTTTAATGAACAACCATTGTTAACGAAGAGTTCCTCTCTTCATCGATCGCGTACAATATACGATTGAAAAAACGTTGAATAAGAATTGGACGTTCAAATTGGAAACTGATGCCGCGTCAATTAACCAACCTATCGGTTACAATTTATTTGGATCGTTATAGAAATTTTTCATCGATGGAAATATTCAACTCTTTCAATAAGGTTCCCGAGCAAACAATAGGTTTCTTTTTCAGGCAATGCGGACAGATATTGTCTGTCAGATTGACTAATAATACATACATACAAAAGGCAGTTCTTCGTTATGACGAATCTTTATTTTTGACAAACAATGCACGTAACTTAATACCTTCAGGTTTTCATCCATTGCCGAACACCAAATTTTTCACAAAAGTAAATCTTCTGTTCTCTTATTATCACAAAACCTATCATTCTATAAGCATAATTTTAAGCATGTTAGAAATCCAACAGACCAATTTCATTATTTAGACGATCTCTTGAACTCGTTATATAGACACATACGAGCGTTCGACTTTTTAAGGAACAGACGACAAGTTTCCAGTATATTTATCGTCGGAAGATAACATAAATAATTGCAAGTCACGAAATGATTATAAAAAAAAGATATTTATAAAAATTCCTTTATTGCCAAGTCCATCGTGAATCGCGAACAGAGTACAGTCCTCGAAACTACCTCATTCTCTATCCTCGCCAATTTCTGAGAAAACAGCAACGTAAAAAGAATGAACGGAACAACATCCCTTTTTCCCAGTCCATTCGATTCGTCTGTGAATCTCCCATTCGGTTCGCAGGACGTCGAACGACACAAGATAAACGCAACCATTGAAGGGGTGGGAACCATCGTCGGTGCTCGTCCGAAGAAGCCGATAGCCACGTTGTATGCGATATCCAGGTACAGTCTCGGCGTTATCGAGACACCGGTACACCGTACGCCACAATTTCGAGGGTCATTTATTTTCGACAGGGTTCGCGGCAGGCTTAGCCATCCCGCTGTTTCTCCGCATATACGAGTGTCTTCCATTCCACCTCTTCCACTTCTATTCCTTTATTTTCTTCTCATCCTTTACCCTTCCATTTTATTTCCCTCTACCCCTTTTATCCTTCATTGCTCTTTTTTTCGTGGTTTCCACGCGATGCAGGCAAGCTGGAGGCGCCGCCGCATCAATCAACTGTCGAACGAGCGACCGCTAATTGCACCGGCCATAATATCTTGATCAATCGAGTGTGGGGCGTTGGAATTAATTAGAACGATGACGTGCTCGATGGAACGATGTAGTCCCGGAGGCGGACGTTCCTCCAACGTGGCTGGTCAGATAGCCTATCTTAAGTGAGCAGTTTCCACTCTCGCCCGGCTTGGCCGGCATCAGAAACAAGAAACGCTACCCCCGGATAAAAGGAACAAATTGCGCCGCCCGTGGTGAGTTTGGCGCCTGCCCCTGCCAGCTCCCAACCTCTGCCTCTTTCTCTCGCGCTCTCTTTTCCTTTTCGTCCTCGTCTCGCCAACAGGATTAAATATGATTCCGAGATAAATTCGCGACACGTTCTTTTCTCGTTCACTTCGATTCTTACCAACGCCCTGCCGATAAGCAATTTTATCAGCTCTGATCGATTCTATTAAGCTTGGCAATGGGAAGCTTAGGCTTCAAGTATATAGCCTTTGGCTCTTGACTTAGGTGGTGGGGTATGGCGTTAAGCTTTTGTTTGATATTTATAGAGAGGGTGTTGAAGATTCATTGAACGACCTCGTATTTTTTTGGAGCCAGTCTGTTTGAATCGTTGGAGAATTTTTATTGCTACTTTGAGTTTGTTAATTGGTAGTGTCGAGAGTTCTTTGGATTATGGAAAGCTTCGAAGAAAGTTTATAAAAGTATAGAAGATTCATTGTATACTTTTATCAATATCACAAGTCAACATTCAGCCAACGTTTTATTTGCGATTTTGTATTCTATGTATTAACGCATATTATTAAATTTTGTTTTCTAACATTGTGAAAATTTCAGAAGATTTAGTAAAGACGAATCATGCGCAGAATTTAAATTCAGTCGTTCTAAATCATGAAAATTCTGTTACGTCCCTAATTTCTATACAGGGTGGTTGGTAACTGGTGGTACAAGCGGAAATGGGGTGATTCTATGCGAAGAAAGAAGTCGAAAATATAGAATAAAAATTTTTCATTTGAGGCTTTGTTTTCGAGAAAATCGACTTTGAATTTTCGCTCGGTACGCGTGCGCTTTATTGCGTCTCGTTATAACGGATCTCACTGTAGATCGTTGTCTCGATGGAAAAATTAAAAAAAAAAATTTTTTACTCTATATTTTCGACTTCTTTTTTCGCGTAGAATCACCCCCTTTCCGCTTGTACCACCAGTTATCAATTACCCTGTATAATAGATTTAGTAGAAATTATTTTATATACGCTTGTTATATAAATTTTCAGAAAAAAATTGTTTTTCTTAGGTACATGTATTGCTCTTCTAACGAACCAACCATGTAACGTACGCCCTTCAATAACATTATTTCCACAACATTTACGCAATATATTACTGCTCGCTTAATCTCTTACCATACGAAAAAATAAACAATCCCCTCCATCGAATACTCGTAATTTCTGCCGTTCGCTGAATGACACGAAATTCTTCAGTCGTAATTTAAACTCGTGCGCGGAAGGTCGTCACAAACGTTCTTCAAACAACGCGAAAGCAAACCAAAAAAACTACAAAAATTCCTCTTCCACTCAATCGACGATCACCGTTGGAATTATTACTTTCTGAAATCGCTGATCGTCGAACACTCGACTTATCCACAGTCAATCGAAGACTTTTAGCCTCGAGGATGCGTAATGTATTTTGACAGGCGTGTCCTGGAGGATCGACAACGTCGAATTCGTAATTGTAGCGCGGCCTCTTGCACGTCTCAACGTTTCTCCAGAGTCATCGTCGCGTCACAGCCCGAAATTACAAACTTATTCTGTATTAAGTGGCCATTCTACGATCCTCCTCTCGCTTACCTTATTAGGAATGATTACGCCATAACAGCCATCAACTCAATTTCCCTGTGCCGGGTCTTCGTCACGTCGAAATCCTGACGAGTCCGGAAAAAAATGCATCGTAACAGACGGTATAGCGGAAAGAGAAAGAGAAAGAGAGAAGGGAAAGAGTGGATCTTATCGTGTTTTTGGATGAAAGGTGTGAAACGCTTGTCCCGACCACGGTGTCATCCGTGTTCCACTCGTGTACACTGGAAGCCGGATTATCGGGGCAGCGTTTAACCGATTATCCGGGCGTCATTTATCTGAATGCTGGGAAAACGTGTTTATATATGTGTGTATAGCTGTGATAGGAGAGGACTTGTCGTGAAAGGTGCTTCGTTTGAAAGGTAGGATTTTTGTGTAAACTTCCTCTTTCTGGTATATTTGGGAACGTTGCGTGCTTTCAAATATTTATTTGACATATTTTCGCTACGTTTTATTGAAACATGTTGTATCGTGTACTATTAAAAGAATATTAGAGTTTCCAAAAATATCGCTACGTCGGTAGAGCGTGGAATTTTGAAAAGCCTCGGATTGAAACGAAACTTTTGTTTTAAATCTTTTATTATGGATTATTGGAAGAGTATTAAAATTCTTAAAATTGTTTTATATTTTTACATATTTTTCAATATTACGATATTAAAGTAATAACAAAAAAGGAATTTAAAATTTTAAAGAGCTTCGAGAAAAATTCATTCATTGGTTGGATTAATTGTTACGTTTATTGAATTTTATTGAGATACAATAAGGAAAGAAATCTATGTTTTTTTCAATAATTTCAATATTCCTTTATCTAGACGGACAAAATATGTATTTGAAAAATCTGGTAGTTAGAGAGCAAATTGCATAAATAATGAATCAGTCATAAAAATATTCACAAATTGAGCAACTTTAATCTGAAACAATTTTGTCAGATTAATTAGAAGAAAAGGAAAACAAATATTACACACAAATTGAATTCTCAGGGGGATCGTACAATTACAAAATGGATTCAATGTAACGCCCAGTATAAAATGCTGGCTCTTTATTCGCCAAGCTCCCGTTGCGCTCCAGGTCCATTGAGACCGCATTAATCTTCGGTGAATAACAAGTTTTTGCACGGCTTAAATGTATAAAAATTCGCTGAAAGTCGTCAAAAAGCTTCGCGAAAAATGTACAATGGTTCGCTTAAAATGATCCGATCGGCAAAGAAACGAATTACATACTTAACGTTGTGAAAATAAGACGAACGACGTTAAAAGGATAGAAGGGAGAGAAAGGAAAGAAAAATAGTAAAAAGAGGTAGCTCTCATTTAATCTGACGAAAGCATTTTTTTCATTTACGAGAATAGTTTCGAGACGAAACGTTATGATAAAATGTGAACATGAACACTGCAGTGTTATTCATCTGAACAATCAAAATTTCTTTAATGAAATCACGTTAAACTTGCGATGCACGTACGTGAAAAACGATTTTAAATAATTCCTCGGATATTAATATTCTTTATTTTTTCCACTTAAATTCATAAAATTAATAATCACTGCGAGACATAATGAATCGAAAGCTTATAAAATCCCTTCACCCCATGTGGCTTCTCATAAACGAGGGTGCACGTTAGGAAAAATTCGATATTGAATATAAACTAACGATACATTTGAACCCAGCGATTTTAGCAAGCCAGTTTTATTAATCGTTCTATCCCTTAACCATCGTTATCGATTGATCTCATATAAACGAATTCGGTCGCCCTAAATCGTTCCATTTTGCTGAATGCACGTTAAGACTTTAACGATTCGAGGGTTACGATTAAACATCTGTTGAATATTTTTTCCCTGTCGACGAACGATCGCATGAATATTTCGTCAGGAGTTGATTGAAATTCGCTCGTATTTCGCGCGGAAATAATTAAGCATTCGTTAATATTTTGGCATAAAATCGACCGCCACAATTTGTTAATATCCCCTCACGGATTTGTCACGCGTATTTTAATATTCCGTAGCGAAACGATTACCTCGGTGGTTAATAGTCGATTGCGACGAGTATTCGGTATTACGAGAGGACCATCGCCACTGTATTTTCCCAAATATTCGCGGCTTGAAACAAAATGTCGAATTTTGTTGTCGCTTTAATATTTCCTTTCACGGATACGCAACAACTGCGATTTTGTTATTTCGTGCCAGAGAGCATGAAATAAATATTTCATGACCGTTTCGTTCGTTGACATTTCGTTGATTACGATTTGTTAATATTATTCTGCGACAATAGCTGGCATACGTTCGAGAGTGGAGAGAATCGTCGCGTACACCATCGTTTATAAGCATTAGAACGTTTACAGAAAGCGAGGTAAACCTGAAAAGTAAGCAGAAAATTGAAGGGTTTGCAGTAAATTACGTTTAAATTGTATTTATTGGACAAGAGAGAGAAAAATAATATAGGTTTCATATGGAAGACTGCGATATATAATGTACTATATTATAACCAATCTCGATACACGTGCTATTAGTTTTTCCACCCTCAGAAGGGTATATTTAATTTCTCTCAGATTAATTTCGATTTTCCATCCGGATTTTAGGTCAACTTTTCTGAGTTTTGCCTCTGGTTCAAAAAATTCCCCGACGAGACTTAAATTATAAATTAATATAAATTAAATTACAAAAAATTAGAAATATTAACGCATATGATAAACTCATTACATTCCTCTTGCAATTCTCACAAACAAATTTTCGCATCGTTATCTTGCACAAATATGAAATCACGATCGCTTAATCACTTCCTTGATAATTTAGCCCAATTATCACATTTTATACGAAACCAGGAAATGTTCTATTTATGAACGGGGGTGTACGTTGGCGCAAATGCCACTGGATTTTACGTACATACACCTACTATATAACATTCACAGTACGTGTGCGTAGATACGTTTTGCTCCAAGGGATCGCGAATACAGACAGCGTTAATAAAGATGAGTGACGACGTTTAATTAGTATTAGCCGACGCTGCTCGTGCAACGGCATGTTAAGTGAGAGTGCCGAATGTCGCTAAGATTTACTCTCCGAACGAAGGACATTACAATGTTACGTCTGTGTGACGTTTCTGTCTGAATCAAAATTGTTTCCTGACTGGGACGTGGTAATTTATTGCTTCTCCGTATTTCCTTAGCAATAGGCGCTCCTTTGGCAAATAGTTTGGCTCGTATTCGCCCCAATCGTGTCTTATAGTATCGCGCAATTTTACGAACAATCCCTTGCTTTAACGATCGAGTCCGATCAGGTTTGAATTTAGTGCGTTGGACAAGGGTTAAGGTATCGAAAGACTCAGCTTTGAAAGTGAATAAGTTTGCGAGTAAATATTTTTTCGTGCGAGGATTATAATTTATGATTTTTGTAATTGTTAAAAATACGCAAGCGCCTGTAAAAACAAATCTGTTGAATTTTATTCCGATAGAATCATTGGTACGGGATATTTAAGTAAATATACATTAAAGTAGCTGTAGCGTCAAGAATTTCTTAACATCATCAGTAACCTATGTTACAAGTTTCATCTTTCCAAGTTTTCGAAGTTCAAAAGCAACACGCCCCTTAATCATGCCGCGTTTTCTCTAAAATTCAACGGAAATTCCAACAAAACTCCTATGCGTTCATTTCACCTGCCGTCATCTGTTTAAGCAGAAACGGGCTCAATAAAGCGACTGAAGTTACATCGTTCGAGTCGTACTCGATATAAGAACGATTAAATGAAAAACAAGAGGGAAGAAAGAAGACGAAAAAGGGGAAAGCAGCGAAACGAAACAAAAGGAGAAGACAAGGAAGGGTCGAGTGGCTGAGGAAAAACGGTGACGACGCTTAATTCGCAGAAAGGCCACTTATTAGCCGTAGACGCTTTCTATCCAGGAGAGCACTCGTGAACGTCGCGACTATCGCTCCAATTGTCGAAGACAAAGGGGCGTAAAGGGCGGGCTGCGGAGGTAAAGGGCGCACGGTGGATGCTCTCCGAATAAAACGGACCATTTGACAAGGGTGAGAGGGTAAGGGTGAGAGAGCGAAGGGTAAATATGCAAGAGCACCCCTGGGCTTGCCTTACCAGAAAGGAAGCTCGTGCAACAGAGATAGATGTAGAGAAATAAAGTAGTTAGAAGGAGAGAGACGAAGCTAAGTAAAACGACGAAACTAACTTGGAGAAGGCTTTCTGGCTGCTCCCACAGTTGTGTTATTACAGGCAACCCTAACCTCCCCCTTTCTCTCGCGAAATATCAACGGAAATGTGTTACATTCTTTGAAATTGTCGCACTCTCGTACGCGACACCACGAGGTATACTGTCGTTTTTAAATATTAAGATATTTACAGATAGTGACATTAGTTGCACGAATAAATATAAAATTACAATCGAATCTCGATTATTCGAACCGTCGGTGTTACAACCGTCGCTATCGTCACCAATTTTTGGAACCGGGAACATTATTACTTTAAAAAGTAAACTTTCTTAACATTAACTATATGTAAGTATTGTTTATTCTACGTGCTTATTTTTTCATTCGTGTAAAAGGAACGTGTGTATGTTGTTTACAAATTACAAACAATTTACGATTAATTATAGTTACTAGTTTGTATAAATTACAGCACTAATAGCCTTGTATTCGGTAAGTAATCGTAGGGTTCATTCAAGTGGTTAAGTACACGCATGTTTCGTTATCCGAACTGTTCGATTACCAAAACAATTCGATCTTCCCAACCACCTCGGTCCCGACTGATAATCGATGCTTGTTTTTGTACTTAAGAATTTTATTATCTGACTTAATTGCGATTATTCCTGCTGTTATTAACTCGATTTAATCGACTGACTCAAACCATTAAGTTGAAACGTGTTATTAGTATGTCGCGTTCTGTTCCAATGTTTCGTGAACGTTCCAGTTCGTTTCTTCAAAGTAGTCCCGAAGACAATTAACCTAACCCAAACCCTGGACAATTATGTAAACATGTCATCGTGAAGGTTTACGATCTACGAACTATTATCTGATTTGAAGCGCGTACAGTGAGAGAAGAAAGTATTTGTATATTTGGAGTAGAGAAATAAGAGGCGAAATATTTTCAGTTAGTCTTCTCCTCGATAGTTTAAACAAATTGCCAAATTTTCTATAAAAGCAGGACGTGTCCTGCTACTTACGACAATGAATGTAAAGGAGAGTTGAAAATTAG